>NW_017728931.1:52280084-52285128 GCF_001723895.1 Crocodylus porosus
GGCGCGCCAGGAGCTCCCCCTTCCCGCCAGCGCGAGATACGTCCCCCGCGGCACGCCGGGCGCTTTTTGGCGCTGGCTAAAGGCCTGGGGCTGAAGGGACGGGCCTAGGCTGGGTCTGTCCTGAGCCCTGCTGGGCCCCCACACGCGCGGGGCAGGGCACGCCTGCCAAGGAACCATGGGCTCACGGTATAGATTGGTGCCTCTTCAAGGGGGAGGGGGGAGTCATACCGACCCCTGTGGACACAGACCCTGGTGTATGCACACTCACACTACACCCTGGTGTGTGGAGAGAAGTAGCTAGCCATGTCAAGCTGAAGTCTGGGCAAATATGCATCCTTACAGAGTGACTAAATATAGAGAGCACAGGCCTTCCTGACCCCAAGTTTACTTCATCAGATGCCCTTCGTGTGTGGCCACACACAGACCCCCTGGTGTGTGCAGAGAGAGAGAGAGCCATGTTAGGCTGATGTCAGACTGACTAAATATAGAGGGAGCACAAGCCTTTGTGATTGCCAAGGTTTCTTCAGATGCTCCTTGTGTGTGTAGAGGTATCCCTCCCGCCCCCTCTGCACACACACCCCTGGTGTGTGCAGAGGGGTAGCTAGCCATGTTAGGCTGAAGTGAGAAGGCAGGGCAGATAATATCTTTACAGACTGCCTAAATATAGAGAGAAAACAAGCCTTCAAGACCCCAAGTTTACTTTATCAGATAGTCACCCACATAACCCTGGTGTGTGCAGAGAGGTAGCCAACCATGTCAGGATGAAGTCAGTTAGAAGGCAGAGCAGATAACATCTTTACAGACTAAGTATTGAGAGAAAACAAGCCTTAGTGACTCCAAGTTCAGTTTATCAGATGCCCCTTGTGTGTAGCCAGTCCCAGTGCGGTGGCCCCCTGGTATGTGGCGAGAGGTAGGTGGAAATCAGGGCAAATACTCATCTTTACAGACTAAATATAGAGAGAGCGCAAGCCTTCATCACCCCAAGTTCACTTCATCAAATGCCCCTTGTGTGGTTACACACACATGTACACCCCTGGTGCATGGAGAGTGGTAGCTTGTCACATTAGGCTGAAGTCAGTCAGAAGGCAGGGCAGATATGCTTCTTTATAGACTTCCTTTCCTTCGGTTTTCACATCCTTGTAACAAGGTATTTAGCAGAATTCATAGATTTGCTGGAATCTAATATGGCTGCACTATGAGGGCTTCTGGCTTCAAGCTTGCAGTCGCTGGGCTGTCAACCATGCATTTTAACACCCATGCCACCCTAGCCCCCATCATTATGGACTGACTAAATATAGAGAAAGCATAAGCCTTCATCGCCTTAAATTCACTTCATCAAGAGATGCCTCTTTTGTATAGCCACCCCCCTTCCCCTTCCCCTTCCCCTTCCACTCCCCCAGTATGTGGCCCCTGTTTTATGGAGAGAGGTACCTAGCCATGTTACACTGAAGTCAGAAGGCAGGGCAGATACATATCATTACAGACTGACTAAATATAGAGAAAGCACAAGCCGTTGTGACCCCCAACTTCTCTTCATCAGATGTCCCTTGTATGGAGGAGCCTGAGAAGCAGGGAACAATGAAGCACGTAGTTCTCTAACACCAGATAAAGGAGTGAAGGAGCCACAAGGTGACAAAAACATGGTGCAGAACATAATAAGGTGTATCTTCCTGCTCTCACCCTCTCCCCCAGGAGGTCTCTTTCCGGCTTCAAGCTCCCTGCCAGCATTTCCCAGCATTATGCAACTTAATGCAGGGAGAGTTTAAAAAGGGAGAGAGAGAGAGAAAGAGATAGAGCCATTACATTGTACTCCAGTAGATAATGCACCAATGTAGGAGCCAGGAAGCCTGGGCTTTCTTCCCAGCTTTGTCACTGAGCGGCATGTGTGCTTAATGCTTTCTAACCCCTCCTTTTGGTGACAGTTTCATCCTGGCTGACTGGAACCTGACTTCAGTCACACCTTTGTTACTTCTCAGTTAGACTACGGCCCTGTAAGGAATGTGCCTAGTAAAGTTGCAGCTCTTGGGAAATACAAGCTGGTACAGGAAACAGCAGTGCATCTCAGCCATAAGCACAGCTTTGTCCTCCATCTTCTGTCCTGGCTTTCCACAGAACATATACTCATGTTCAAGGGCCTAAATCAAATCATCAAGTGTTTTGAAGATAAGCTTTGAAACCAGGATACCGTGTGGTGGAAACTATAGTCCAAAAGACCATGGTTTACAACTTTGTTCCACCAGTACAATGGAGTTTGATAGCAGATGTGAAATTCATCTGTGCACAAGACTGAGTTCTCTCAGGGACTGGTCTAAAGCCATGGAGTAAACTCCTCCAGGAACCAAGGTTTATCACAGAAAACTTACTGCTCTCTACTCACAGAGGAAGGTGCAATACTTGGACCTAGCATTCTCCAATGCAGAGCAGTCTTATGGATCCTTCCAAGTTAAACACTGTACACCACACACTTCTTCCACAAGGAGAAGAAATGGGAAACCACCCAACAGATAATAGCCGGGCACTGGTGGAAGGCACTCAAATACATCACTCATTTAGTACAAGCTCCTATAGGAGATAACTCTGTGACCTTGAGTCATTCATTTCACCTGCCTGCATAGGTTTCCTCACCCAGAAAATGGGGACGATGGCACTTATTTCCTTTGTAAAGTACACAAAGGAATGAAATTCATTACAAGAAAATCATTGCAAAGTACATGCAGATGGGAGTACAGCTATCAGGTAAGTTGGGGAGTTAAATTCCTATATTTTTTTGCATGCTGTCACAGAACATAAATGTGCATTTTACTTGTAGGCCTCTAGACTAGAAGAGTCTCCTGAGACACTTTTATACCTTTCCTCCTACTGTTGTGTAGTGCACTGCTTGATTACTACCCTTTTGTGACTGTATCTCTAGGATGTGTATGTGTATGGTGGAGAGAGATTTAGGAAATGAAATTAACTCTGGTATAAAAATGTAAAATATTAGGGAAAAATTCAATATCAAGAGCAACTTAATAAATACAGTGAGTTAGACTGTACAATCAGCTTTTCTTTAGATGCAGTGCATCTGATCTATTTCATTTGAATACATTAGCATTTACTACCAAAATAGTTCTTGCATATGCTATAGCTACTTGCTCATTCAAATGATTTGCACAAATTGTATGGTCTCTTGAGTTTGCGGTTCCTTGTTTTAAGTATTAAATAGGCATTTTTAAAGTTTCTTACTGCTAACAGCATCATTTTCTTTCATTAATGTTTTTAACTATGTTGTGCAATAAGACTTTTCCATTCTGTATTTATTTTAAGTTATTCTCTTTCTCAAGAATGTGTACTGAGCTGCAGTTTTTGAACTGCATTTGACAGAGAATGCTAGAAGGGACAATAGCAACCTACATTTGGGATAAGGCTTAGCTTTGATATAAACAAGCTCAGAGAGACCCAGACAAAAAACTGTCAAAAACTTTTTGAATTGCAACATCTCTTTCCCCACTTTTAATCCTGTGCATTTGCAGTGCTCAGAACCAAACAACTGAAGCAATAAAATCCTGAGAATAACTGATGTTACTGTCCAGGCTGAGACAGAAGCAAAACAAAAAAAAAAGTAGAGTTTGAAGCAAGAACAGAACTGACTCATAAAAAAAAAATCAATTTTTAGTCATCCAAAGCATTCATAGCATAGAATAGTTACATTTTAAATGAACATTTAAATTTGAACAAACATTGTTTTCATAGACATGTTTAAAAGATGTTCTGTGAACATTTAAAAACAATAAATCAATAAGTCAGTACTAAAATAAAAGACTTTGCATTTTAGGCCCAAATTGCCTGACAGTTTCCCTATAAATAAAGGACGAACAATAGAAATTATCTGGATATGACACTATTAGTATAATTTATTCACTTTTACCCCCCACCACCCAACACACACACACATTAACAGTTGTCTAAAATTGAGTTCAACAAATGTCACATTGCTGACGTTACAGTTATTGAAAGGGCACTTACATTGGTGCTTGGAATGGCTGCTGATGAATTCTTGCCACAAGATGACATCAGTGTGCAGCAGAGTTCCAGTCACATTCACATGAATAAATTCATATGTTGCTTGCTTTTCATGTGATACTTATGATAGTGAAATACCTGATCCTACAGATCTGCCTCTCTCTCCCCCCTTCAAGTAGTCTTTATTCTCATGAGTAGTTCTTCCCAGAGGAAGTCACCATTTGCATTATTGATTCCAGTTTCAGGGAGTAAGAATTGTTGACTACTCCCCAGTCCTTAGGCAAGGGTCTTCATATGTACTACATCTCTTGTAATTTTAGAGTAAAGTCATCACATTATTTTTGTTAAGCCTTATAATTCACAGGTGCTGCTTGAGCAGAAGAAAGGACATTATTTAAGTTGGTCTCATTGGGCGCGTCCAGACGAGCATGCACATGCCTCTTGCCCCATCTCAAACCCCTTTGAAGCGGAGCAAGAGGCACATGTGGGAATGAAAAAGGTTCCCTGCATTGCAAGTTTGCAGCACAGGGAGAAAATCAGACCCCTGGATATCCAGGGATCTAAAGAAACCGTTCCACAGAAGAGCGGAGCAAGGCATGGTCCCAGACCGTGCCAGGGAGTCAGTCCTCCAAAAGAGATGTTCCAGGCTGGCCAAGCGACAGGAGCAGCCCCAGGGCCAACAGGACCCGTCTGGGTGCGGCGCGCAGTCCCCGCACTCCATGCCAAGTCCTGTCGCAGAGGGACCCTGAGGGCGGCAGGACTTGGCTAGGCCCAGCATGCCAGGTCCTGCCACCATGAGCCTGGCCGGGCCAGGCGGCAGAGGGGCCCCAAGGGAGGCAGGACATTGGTGTTATTATTCATAGAATCATAGAATCATAGAAGTGGGGTCGGAAGGGACCTTATAGATCTTCAAATCCGATCCCCTGCCAGGGCAAGAGAAAAAACTCAGCTCAAATGATCCCAGCTAGGTAGGCATCAAGCCTCCTCTTAAAGACCCCCAGGGTAGGAGCCAGCACCACTTCCCTTGGAAGTTGGTTCCAGA
>NW_017728931.1:52286504-52291259 GCF_001723895.1 Crocodylus porosus
GTGCTGGTTGCCCTTGAACATCATCTCTGAGGCCAGCCCATCACAGATGTGCTCCATGATGATCTTCTCAAAGAGTTTCCCTAGGATTGTGGTAAGACTGACAGGCCTATAGTTGCCTGGGTCCTCCCTCCTCCCTTTTTTAAAGATGGGGACCACGTTGGCTACCTTTCAATCATCCGAGCACCATGAGCACTTGTAAAGCCATGCCAAGGGCCCTGCAATAACCCCTGCTAGCTCCCTCAACACCCTGGGGTGGAAAGCATCTCGACCCGCTGATTTGAACACGTCCAGCCCCTCCAGAAGCTCTCTAACCCGGTCCTCCCCAACCTGAGGTCTGGCCGCGTTCCCCTCGAGTCCGTCTTGCATCATGGTGGGGAAGTCCCGGTCCCTGCCCAAGCAAACAGAGGTGAAGAATTCGTTAAAGAGGTCTGCTTTCTCCTCTGGCGCAACCACCAGATTGCCCAGAGGATCTTGCAGGGCCCCATATTTCCCGGTGCTTTCTTCATCCTCCCTATATATTTGAAAAAGGACTTTTTGTTATCTTTGATTTTGGACGCAAGTCCTAGCTCTATGTCTGCCTTAGCTTTCCTAACAGCCCCCCTACAGGCCCAAGCGGAGGAGGTATACTCCTCTTTGGAGATAACACTCCCCTTATCAACAGACTGAGTAAGGTCCCATGTTCTTCTCTTTTGGTTGCCTGCCCACAGAACAATGCATGAAGGGAAAGGCAGATACCATATTCTTTCAATTCTGATTACAAAAGTAGTGGCCAGTAATAACCACTCCACAGTAACTAAGTCATAATTAAGATAGACAACCAAACTATGCAGATTCTGCAGGCTATTTTAGCAGTGCTTAAGAAGCTATTTGGGGGGGAAGCTATATATGCTATAAACAGAACAACTAAATTAAAGAAGTCTTTTTGAAGATGTGCGTGTTATGGCTTGAAGTTTGCTGTTGTATTGAAATGCACTGCATGCTGTGAATATACAAGTGGTTTTAGGACTACTGAATATTTAAGTACAAAGCAGCCGTTGAATACCTCCCTAAACAAATTCATAAGACCCACATCCAGGAGCCTTTAGTCAAAATTCCAATTAACTTCAAAGACAGCTTTGAATAAGAACTGTAGGCAGAATGTGGCTCAGGGGGATTACCATTTTAATGGTTACAACTATGATTAAATGAATCAACTTGTAGTTGATACGGGCACCAACATTAATCCTGTAGATTTGTTATGGGTTGTCCGTACTCTATAAATCCTACTGTTGCCAAATTTGGAGGAAATAGTCTGCAGAAATGATTAGCATAGATTGCTCAGTTCTGTTGAGTCTGTCTCCCTGAAGCAATACTGTTTGGTAAAGCTCCAAGAATTGACCTTGCAGCAAAAGTAAGATCTAGCAACACAATAGCACCATACTGCTATTATTCCACAATGTCACAAAAGTTGGCAACTATCAAGGGCTGCACAGAGGAAGCCACTTACAAATGCAGGTCAACAGCTTTATTACTGCATTTATGACAATGACTGTATATTTTATCGTCAGTAGATGGCACTATTTCTATTAACTGCATAGAGATGTGCATTATATATCTGTATGAGCAACTCAGAAAAGTCAAGGCACATAAGCCTCACAACAGCTACAGGCACCACAAAAATAGAATGATTAATGGATGTCAGAGCCAGTTGCCAGCGAACAGACACAACAAATTAGATCAATATCGTACTGGACTAGAAAGCCAAGGTCCTCAGACAATTAGCTACCCCACCTACTGAAGTACAAATAAACATTTTTTGTGACAGGGCGTAGACAGAAGTTACATTTGTTGTACAATTGCCCCATCAAAAGTACTCTACAGCCGTGCCATGACACACGTGCACAGCTGCAGAGCACTTTTAAAGTGGCCGACCATGCGACAAATTAACCCTCACCAAATGAGGCATCAGATGAAGGCACTTCACTTCGGGGTGCCTTAGGGCAAGGGTTTTCAACCTTTTTAAAGAAGTGTACCCCTTCTGGTAGCAACAGCTGGACACAGAGTGGGGGGGTGGGGGAGGGGGTCTGTAGCTGCTGTTGCCACCCACCACCCCACACTGCTGCCACCACACACTGCCCTGCACTGCCACTGCCACTGCCACCTGCTTTCCCACAGCCAGTCGCATATGCAGTTCTGCAGGTTGCTGATGGGCCTCGCACCCGGCCAATTGTGTGCCACCAATCAGCAGCCTGTGGAGCTACACGTTCGACTGGCCGTGGGAAAGCAGTGCACAGCAGCAGCGCAACGTCATGGGTGGTGGCAGTGTGGGGTGGTCGGTGGTGGTGGCGGCTGCCACGTGTGAGCCCCACCACATCTGGTTGGCTGGGCAGTGCCTGTGCAGCACGCAGAGGGGCGCTGCTGCCCTCGCTCCCCCCAGCGCCCTGCTCCTGGGAGGCAGCGGTGCAAGGTGGTGGGTGGTGGCAGCACCCGCTGCATGTGAGCCCCCCACCCCATGTTCATCTGCAGAGGGGTGCTGCTGCCCTCACCCCCCCCTGCTCTGCTCCTGGGAGTGGGCACAGAAACAAACTACCCCACCATTCAGACCCTCTGCACCTTGCAGCCCTTGCAGCTCTGCAAGCAGGGGGTGGCTACGGTGCCTCCTCACCATTGGCTATTGGGGGGAACGAGCTGTGGCTGGAGTTTGCCTGGCCTTAGCTGGGGTGGGGGGGAGTGAATTGGAGCCCCCTTGCCTTTCAGCTCCCCCCAGCCCCACTTTCAACTCAGGCCAGGCAAACCCCAGCTGGCAGCTTGCTCCCCTTTCTCCGTCCCCACTCCCTTCCTGCAGACAGCACTGGAACCACAGGGGGTGGGGGAGTGCTAGAGGAGGGAGGCTGCAGGCAGGCTTTATTCTTCCCCCTCCCCCCTCAACAGGTGAATGTTTGTTGGAGGGGGGGAAGGAATCCTTTAATTCATGATACTTTATGTAAAGTGCCATGAGTTAGAGTGGGGGCCTGCACATCTATCAGCACCTGAGCTCATGAAAGCCATCACAAAAGCCTTGCCATACCTGTCTCTAATGCAATGATGCCTAAAGGATGTCAGGGTGCCACAAGATCCTTTTAAGGGTGATGTTCAATAGTAGCACTGCTAGGTATGCAAACACCTACACAGGATGCACAAGATAAACGCAGACTTCAAATAGGAATCCATTTGAATAGGAAAACATTCTGATGTATTCTAGTCTTTCTGAGTTCTCTGCAACAGAATGGTTTTTTTTCCAAATTATTTTTCTGTAGTCCAAAAAAAGAAAGAAAAATGAAGATCTGGCATTTTCCAAGGGGTGCCTTGAGTCTAATAAGGTTGAGAACCACTGGTCTAATGGCATCACTAAGAAAATACCCTGTTAGACAAGAAACAGCTTGGACTCGCTCTCACACACATGCACCTACCATTCATGGGGTGTAAAGAGACCACTGCCCAAACTGGAAAGGAAATTGAGTCAGATCCCAAAGGAAAGTGTGGGGAGTAGGGTATCTAACCCAGTTTAATGTGTCCCTCCCTGTTCTCAAAAAATCTGGTCATTATCTCTCAGTATCAGTTGAGTAGAGATACACTGTGTTGACTGAACCCCTGCCTGGCTTATGGGAGCCTGCTGTCTATAATTTTCATTCCCATAAACCCAGCCCCTTCTGGGAAGATCTATTCTCAGCATCAGTATAGCTGGATTCAGGTTATGCCTCCTCCTATATCATCTTCCCTCCTGATTATCAGCTTCAGCTCCAAGATCCTTGCTCCAGGCTTCCTGTTTTTGGCAGGTATTGTGGAGGCAGGGCTAATTTAAGTCTCTGTCACCAGAACAGACCATTAACCCTTTTCTACCCAGGGTCCCCCTGCGTTTGTGAATCCATCACAAAAAGTTGGGGAGGGAGGCACTCAGGCACCTACCTTCAGGAGGGAGTTCTGGGCTGTGATTTGTGAATGGTGGAAGGCACCCAAGTCCTGGCAAGGGACAAGATTTAAGCCACTCCCCTGTCCTCAGCCTTTTTTAGTTGGCTAATGTGGCAGCTTCCATTTCGGTGCACTGACTTTTATAGATCCCTTTTTGAGGTCCATAACCCACCATGCACTGTGTAAGCAGGCAAAGCCCCAAACCCACGGTGGGTTTGGCTGCAGGAGGCTGGAGCCTACACATTTAGGCACTGCAATAATCAATTTGGTGGTACCTCCCTCCCTCTGTGCAGGCCATGCACTTTCAAAGTGTGTACAACATAGAAGTGGTCATGGCCTATACATACTACTTTCTTGGATGATCCTTGAAATGACTAGACCAGTGTAAGCAGGGCTGATATTCACAAGAGGTATTGGTTTCAAGCTGTAAATTTCAGCTAAAATGATTCTTACCCTGTTCTTATTAAGAAACTGGGGGACTGTGGTGTCAACACCTACACAGTCAATTGGGTCGCCAACTGGCTGGAGGGCTGCACCCAGAGAGTGGTAGTGGACGGGTCATTTTCGACCTGGAGGGATGTGGGCAGTGGGGTCCTCCAGGGCTTGGGCCTCAGGCCCGCACTGTTCAACATCTTCATCAGTGACTTGGACGAGGGGGTAAAATGCACCCCGTTCAAATTTGCTGATGACACTAAGATGTGGGGGAATGTGGGCATGCTAGGTGGGAGGAATAAGCTGCAATCAGACCTAGACAGGTTACAAGGGTGGGCGGATGAGAATAGGATGGGATTCAACACCGACAAGTGCAAAGTGATACACCTGGGGAAG
>NW_017728931.1:52291789-52308721 GCF_001723895.1 Crocodylus porosus
GTTTGATCCCAGTACTCTTTCCTGCCATGGCAGGGGGTCAGACTAGATGATCTACTCAGATCCCTTCCGACCCTAGAAACTATGAAACTATGATTCACCTATTTCCAAGAGTAAGGTATGAGAAAAATTCATTGTGTTGCCCATGTTAAATTGGTGAGTTTTTCTCTTTAGAAATCTCTAGTATAACCATGCTTTGGAGCCTGAAATTTGGGAAGAGGTAGGCTTTGTGCCAGGCAGTTTTGTTGTCATCTCCATGAAAATCCACCCATAAGACTTCAAAGAAGTTTAAATTGTACATGCTGCATAGACTCAGCTTAGATCTCCAGAGATTCCAACCTCAGAGTATGCTCCAAGCCTCTTGCAGCAGGAAGGAACCTGTAAAATTATTCTTAATCCTGTGATTTCCTAATGCTTGAGAGCTTGACTTTGGAACCTGATAACTTTCCTTTAATGCAGGATTTTTATGTGTGGAATAAATATGCTTTTCCAGTTCCTTGTTTATGAAGCAGCCACTGGCGTAACATTCAGTTTCGCTGTGCAGCGAACACTCACACAAGTTTATTATGATGATTTGGTTCATTAGGGGAACAGTTATTGAGCTACAGCATCCTTGACAGATAGGTTGATGATGCTTCTAAACAGGTCCACAGTGACTGGGAGTTATTATCATAGGACCATAGTGTTGGTAGGAGACCTTGAAGTTCACTTGGTCTAATCCCATCCAAAGATGCTGGATTCACTGTTCCTAAACTATTATAAACAGGAGCTGTCCAACTTCTTCTTGAAAACCTCCAACAAGTGTCTACAACTTCCCTCAGCAGCTTGTTCCATTGTTCCGTTATTCTTGGAGGTAGGAGTTTTTCCTGAGATTTGATCTAAATCTGCTTTGCTGATTTAAGCCCATTGCTACACGTTGTGATCTTTGTGGTAAAGGAGAACAATGTTTCTCCTTCTTACTTATGTCAGGCTTTCAGATATTTGAAAACTGCTTTTGTGTCCCTCTTTATTCTCCTTTTCTCAAAAGTAAACCTATTTCCTTCAGTGTTTTCCCCATACAACTTGCTTTCCAACCCCTTTATCGTCTTGGTCACTCATTTCTGTATCGTCCACATTTTTTTTTTACATCTTTGTTATAATGTGGTACCCCAGACAGAACATGGTACTGCAGCTGAGGCCTAACCTGTTTCAGATAGAGAGGTACTATCATTTCCTGTGTTTTGCATAAGCCAGGTCCATACTTTCTGCCTTCAGGCCCTTCAAAGGCTCCTTTACAGTGCTGGTAGCCAGGCAGCGTGGTGCCAAAGGACACACCTCCACCCCCTGCCTTCCTCCAAGGATTCTGGTATGACGGGCAGCTCTTCTACCTGCAAGGCTTCCTCAGTCGAGGCCTCAGCGAGCTGCCAGAGTTCTGGCAGGAACCTCTCACAGCCTGGAGGCTGGTTTCCATCTCCATGTTCCCACATGGGGTCACCGAGGGTGTTGACCTCCTAGCTGAGCCCCTGCTGAAAAACCCACAGCTGGTGGTGCTGGCAACAGAACTGCTCTGAGTATGCTGGAGGATGATCCTGGCCAGCATCACCTCTACCAAGACCTGCTGGACTATGCCAGGCAGGAGTGGACAGATCCCTCTGCACTGCCCTAGCACATAGATCTGCCTACACTGTGTGTGCCCTGCAGTGCCGGATTATGACATGCTGAGGCCCTAAACTATGTTCATTTTAAGAGTCCCCATATGATAAAAATAATCCACAAAAATGGATTTTCATTAAATTTTAAGATGAATTATTGTTATTTCTGCACAAATTTATAAATTCAGGATGAATAATAACTGAACCATTCATATGTATATGTTTGTCATATTAGAACAAAAATGTCCAGTTTTTTTCTTATTTAGGCACCCCTCATATCGTAAGGCCCTAAACTGTAGCTTAAGTAGCTTAAGCCTAAATCCGGCATTGGTGCACTGTCACTTACTCCATGAGGTCAAGACTGACCTGCCAGACTCTGCCCTTGCCTGCATCCAACAGGTCTGATACAGAGTTTCACTGGGTGGTGTCCACTGGCTCCTCAGACTCATTTGAGGGCTAGTAGGTGCTGGCTGGTGTGCTCTCCTTGGTGTCTCCCCTTGGGACACTCGTTATTAACCTTTGATCCACACTTCAAGGGTTATCAGGAGCTAGCAGTTTCTGTTTGGGCCCAGGCCCACAGTCCCCCTCGTGTAACAAATAGGCCTGTATCTTACATACACTGCTTCTGTTAATGCAATTTAAGACTGCATTTGCTTTTCTTGTGACAGCATCCACCATAAGCTGCAGATCTTTCTAAACAATGCTTCTGCCAAGCCAGTTACCTCCTATCTATGTTTTTGTATTCACTTTTTCTTCCCTATGGGTAAGCATCTTATAGTTGTCTTTATTGAATTTCATATTATTTACTTTGTTCTCAATGTTATCCAGATCCCTTTGAATTTGCAACCCCTTCCAATTTTGGGTCATCAGCAGCAGTTGTTTGCTGTTCGGTGTTGTGGCTGAGAAATGTGATGGTCTGGTCCTAGTTGCTAGTAAGTAAGCAATCAACATGAGAAACAGCACAGGTATCCCCTGTGTTGAGAGTCTCTGGAGTCCCAGGCCCTGACAGGCATGTAAGTGATCTCATCTCTCCACCCTACAGAGATCCCTCCAGCTTGAGGTCTGGTCATAGCACAGTCTGAGGAGTCACATATTGCCCATGCCATACCTATTCTGTGGATAAACTGAGGATTTGGGTGACTGGGTCTGTCAAGCCAGCAACTTCCAACAGCACCAAATTTTATGCCAGCATAGAAAATTGGTTCATTTTGTGTTTCTTAACATAAACAGCTGAGTCCCCTCTGGTAAAGATTTACTGGAATAATTGGTTACTTAAAGTAGGTCTTTAGTTCTTTCTGTACATTTATGTGGCTTTCTTGACATTTTGAAACCACTGTGTAAGTGGGTCACTCACCCAACTTCCTTCTCAAGGCCAGTCAACTCTGTGTTTCCAGCTAGTTTATTTTCATGGAGGAAGTATGTCCCCACAGAAACAAAACAAACAATAAAACAAGTGTGCAAACAATGGACAGACAGAACACTTGCGGTGTTTCTTCAGACCCTGAGAGAGCAACCCAAGCTCCATGTTTTTTCCTCAGCACCACAGCTTTCCCTTTGTACTCTCTCCTGTAGCTTTTATTCCTCTTTGTGGTTACACCCTCATTTACTAATCATCAGTTGCAACTGGGTCCCTTACCTACTTACCTGCAGCTGGGTGTGGAAGAAATCAAACTTCATCGTTGTGGTTGAATCAGAACTGACAGAGTCAGCTTTTCTTTATTTAGGGCTATACTGTGATCACAGGGAGAATTCCATACAGCAAGGGGAATCACCCACTTGTCTGTTTCAAAGGAATCCTCAAACTCTATAAGTTTACAAGCATATTTATACTTAAGACAGAGAGAGAAAAAAAATACGACCTTGGACAATAAATCACTGATCTGACACGCACACAGATATAGAGGCAGTTTACTTAAAGAAGAGTGAAACATTGTGCTTATAGAAACAGTTATCAGTTTCTGGTTTCTCAGAGAGAAAAATAAACTTAACGTCCATACACAGGGTAATATATCAAGACAAAACAAGGCATGCAGGATTCCTTATCTCAGAACATTTAACTGAAATAAGCAGTATCAGCACCTCTGGTCTCTGTCTGTTTTCTTAGTCAACTTAGGAGCCTGGTTAAATTTATTACCACATGGGGTTCAGTCCCCTGAAGATGCATCTCTTTATACACTGACAGTGAAACCACTATCTTTCTTACTACTACTCTTATAATAGCTACTACTACCCAGCTCCAGCTAATTAGCTGGGAGCCAACCATTCCTGCTACACAGCAAACGTGGTGTGGCCAATTACTTAGAATGGTCCCAGTAGTACATGGGAATCTGCTCAAAGAGTACTGGAGATAGCCCCAAGACAAAGACAACTATTTCTGTCCTTCCCTATTGAGGCGGGTATCTTCAATGTTCCTTGGCAAATAGTGAACTCTGGCGTTTAGAGCAGATGGAGAATCTGTTCTATTCCCAATGTTGCCACTGATGTGCTAGACCTTGGACTAGTCACCCAACTTCATGCCTGGGTTTTCTTGTCTGTTAAACAAGAGTCATATTATCTCTTCAGCGACCAGATGTGTTGTGAGGGTTCTTTACGTATTGTTTATAAAGCACTTGAGACAGGGGGGATGAAAGGCTCTACAGAAGTGTGAAGTGTTATTATAAACCATTACCCATCTTTTGCATGGTTTCACTAAATATAACAGCCTGTATGACTTGTGCTTGATTCTTGGGGGTTGTGGAGGCAAAACATATTTTCTCACATACAACACACACTTCCTTCCCCAAAGCCAGCCCTTCAAGATTGCTGTGCTTGTATTAATAAGCAAGGAAGCTGATTTTTTGACCAGGATAGAAGCACTCTGCTTTGATTCCTGCTCCACTGCCCAAACTGTTCCATTACTATTCAGGAAGCTGAGAAAGTTGATTGACTTAATGTCTCCTTGTTCTTCACTCCAGAGTTGTTAATGATCATCCTTCTGACTCTACTATCTATGAATCTATGTATCTATGAATCTCTCCTTTTTAACCGTCTTGATGTTCCACCAATCAAGCTAACCTGTTTTAGGGCAATATTGCTGTTTGCTACCTGTTTCTGGTCTCTCTCAATCTATTTAACAGCCCAGCCTTGAGGTCTCTTTTCAAAATCATAGAATGACCCATGGAAATCAGTCTTCAGGAACAGCTCAGGTTTCAGCTTCAGTTAAGCAGGAGAGGATGGAGAGTCACTGAAGATTAGGCTCTGTTCCTTCTCTATGCAGCCATAACTCTGGAAAATCTTTCTTTCTTCATTCTGCCTTTCAAAAACAAAGTATGTATTATAGTCCAGGGTATGTTGTATACAAGAAAAGATGGTACTTTGAAGTAACACACAAATCTAAACTGGGAAAGACAGCCTTCAATCACTGCTGATGTTTGCATATGAGCATTGGTGCCACATTGCTCTGAAGCTATCGACACAATGTCTGAAAAGGCCCAAATGGGACAATGCAGTGCCATATGGAAATTCCCCACCCAGCCCTGAGTGAGCTAGTTCAAGCGTGCTCTGTGTTAGCATGGTGGTCTGTCTGGGACTAATATACCATGCGTCCCAGCAGTGCTAGTTAGCTCCAGGAAGAGTACTGCGTTAATGCAGCTTTCTTGCTTCTAGTACCTGAGCTAGTTGTTTCACAGCACAGAATTACTCTGGGAAGACATGAGCCAGCAATTCTAGGAAACCCAACACCTTAAACTTCACCTTGTCCCTGATAAATCTAACTGAAGCAGCTGGAGAGCCAGAAGTACAGAGAGAAAGGGATATAGGGCCTGACTCACTATTGCCTTGCAGCTTGTATAGCAATTTCTTTTCTTTTCCTTTTTCCTCTCCTCTTTGCTTTTATTTTGCAAATTTACTGCTAATTGCAGGTTCTTCTCTACATTTATCTCCACATCTCTGACTTTATGCATGCTTCCTTCTACAGCTGCTTTAATCCTATCTGACCATATCTCCACAGAGGATTGTAGAGATCCCATTTCTGTAATTGACTCATGAGAGTCCCCTCTGGTCAAAGGGGCTATATCCTATTTTGTCTTTTTTTTCTCTGCTTTGCCTTCTCAGTTTTCCTTTGTATCAGTCATCTTTGATTTTAAGGCCCAGTGAGCTCTTCTGAGTGAGAATCTCCCAGTGAGTTTCATCTGGGGAAGCACCTTTTCAAACTGATCCCCTTATGTGGGATATGCATTCAACAAACAGGGGAAGAACTATTTTGAAGTTAAGGAGTCAGGGATCAGTGATGCTTGCAGTGTCCTGTCTCCCACTGGGAGCTCTAGCTTCACGCAGCCATCTACTCCAATGAAGGTGGCCTCTCTGTTGGGTGGTCATTTTTACAAGTGCAAAGGAGGTGTAAAGTGCTCCCAGTTTCTATTTGGTTTGCATTCTTTCCCCACGTTCTCAGATGTGGAGGGGAATTGCTCATTAGGTGGCACTATATGCCTATGATTTCAGAGCCAGTGCATGCTCTTGAGGGCTGCACTTGGTCTGAGGTGGAGACTGTCATCTCAGCTCTTTCTCTCTCCTTTTCTGAGGCTATGTATGTAGCTGGTGACAGCCCTGGAAGCTGAACTTCTCTGCTTAGCCACTGAACTGGTATGGCACTGACAGGGGCAGTCAAGCTGCCCTACATTACTTATAATTCTCTGGTTGCTAATGCTGGTGCAAAACTGGTGTTTGATTGACAGCCATCATGAGACAAACTTAAATGAGTAGTACATTGACCCAAATGCCTTAGTTACATTCTAGGCCTATCTTTCTTCAATTACTTTGCAGGCCCCAAACCCTGTGGGGTATCCAAAGTCAGTTGAGCATAACTTGGGATAGCCTCAGGAATTCTTCCAACCTCCATAGAGTACTTAAACCTGCTGAGATCTGTGGAACACTATCAGGCTACAGCCTTGAACCTGAGGTCTTGGCCTGTTTAGTAGAACCACTCATCCCAGTCTACCATCTCTTCTGCTGAGGTTTCAGGTGGATATAGGTGACCAGAACCTGATATCTGAGCCTAGCCACCCACTCCCTGCAACCATAGTGGCCAGCCAGGTCATCTGGCCCTTTACAGTCTCCTATAAAAACCCTGGACCTGGATGAGGAAGTGTCTGGGTAGCAAGATTCAGTCTTGTACTCAGACTGTCTCACCCTTGGCTTGTGCCCCTACTGGCTTTTTGATGGATTGTCTGGTTACCTGACCCAGCTTGCCCACAGACCCTGAATTTGGCTTGACCTTTTGACTCCTTAATCTGATTTGGGTTTGATCTCCCAGATACCCAACCTGGCCGGTCTCCAGACAATGTGATCTGCCTGACACTCTGCATCTCTGATTTGATTCCCCAGATGGATCTTCCCGGTTCCCCTATACTCAGACTGTGCTGTTCCTTCGGATCTTAGTTACTTCTTTTGACCCTGGGTGACCTCCAGTCTCGGTGGCTCATAACCTGCCATGTCTCCCCTTAACTGTCCCCATGTATGGTTTGGAAGGAGATGGAATGAGGTGGGGTAAGATTACTTCACACCCAAGGATTTCTCAGTTGCTCCAGAAAGCTACCTCCCAGTCCTTCTGCTAGAATGGCATAGGAGGGCCATGGCTAGGGCCAGAATCTGTGTCTAAGCCCTTACCTGTGAGGTGGTCTCTGGGAAGCAGGCCTATTCAGCGTCCATACCCCATTCCTCTCACCCCATGTCTCCTGCAGTATGCCAGTCAGTGCTGGTAATGATGGACACTGGTGGCATGAAGGCAGGAAAGAGATTCCCAACCATTTTATATGTGATGTTCAACAGACATCAGATTGTTACAACTCTCAGTCTTGGGTGAAATGCTGTTAATTGAATTGGGATGGGACTTAGAGGAGAGAGACTCCGTAGTCTGTTGCAGTCCTCTGAATCATTTAGCCCCTCTTGATTTCTCTTTCATTCCTCAAGGCAAATTTTACTAAAAGTTTTCCAAGCCATGCATAGCATAGACAGGAGCTGGGCAAGCTTTCCCTGCATAGTTTTGTTGGAGCAAATCAGCCCTGTCACTGATCAACTTAAACTATTCTAGACCTGTCCCAACCCTCACAAACACACACATAGTCACTGTGCTGCCAATGCACACCTGTCCTAATTGGCAGCACCTCTGCTATTCCTGTCCAGACACCTCTCCTCACCCAAGAGTGCCAGTTCACTTCAGTCCTGGCCCACGGCTCGGCCATTTTCCTGATGTACCAGTCCTCAGCTCTGCCAGTGCATCTCAATCCTGACTTGAAAGAAAAATGCCCTTGAAGTCTCAAGTAGCTACAAGAATTGTATTTTAAGCAGGAAAATTAACTGTTTTTCCCCTTTTCTAATTGATTAAGAATGTCAAATGTTCCTTTTTGTGCACTGTGTATGCCTCTCATTTATGTAGGAAGCAGCTGGCGTAGAGACTGAGCCAAGCTCTCTTTTTTTTTCAAACTACAATATTGGTGGTTTTTTTGTTTTATCACTATATTTCATCACAAGTTGACAGACAGAATCCATCTCTCTGCTCTTTCCTCCATGTCTTGACGTGTCTCTGGGAAATGGCTTACATGTCCCCTTTCCTTCAAACAAAACTGCAGGTGTCTTGGATAGAAAGGATGAGGTGAGGCTGTGAGGAAGATGTCAGAGATGGGGCATCTCTTCCAGCTCACAGCACACTTCTGTCTACCAGAGAGGCATGCAGCAAAGCCTCAGCTCAAAGATAGGAGATATCTGTTGACCTCCGTGTGATTTAACTGCAAGTATGAGCTGAGTGGTGCTAAGATGTAGTAATTATTCTCTATTGAACAACACAGATTTGCTTGTATATAACTCAATAGTTAAGATTTCTTTCTGAAATGGGCTTAAAGTGCAGAATAAATTCCTTTTCTTCTCTCCATGTAGGTGGCCTTTCCATTTGAATTTACACAGTGTTCATTTTTATATCCTTTGAATTTCCTAGGCAGTTTTCGTTTGATTTTTTTCCCATAACATTTTAATAGTGAGTGGTTGAAACTGGGCAATGATTCAGTTTTGTTTCCCTAGACAAAAATAAGCAATAGAGAGATGATTCTTGACTAGATCTGCTCAAACAAGCAATTTAAAAAAATAGGATTAAGGGTAGTTTTTAGACACTGTTTGTTATAGCTGAAAGTTTATAGCAGTGGATAAAAGCGCTGTGTTGAATTTCATTATTTAAACATTAGAACAACGTGGAAATTAGCACAAAAATGTTGAGAGCCAAGGTTACTACACACATCACTTACCTGGCACAAAACCTCAAAAGCAACCGAAATAGAAATTGAAGCCATCTAAAAGTATATACCCTCTTTAACTTCCACTGACAACTGGAAACTTTACCCATACCACAACCACTGCAAACCACAAACCACACACTACAAACATGTTGGCTTCCCAGGATGCCAGCCTTTCATCTCCTCCTTTATCAAACAAGCTTCTCCGAAAATAACATACTGCTACACCAAACGTCCACAACTAGCACTGTTAGGAGTGGGCAATTTGATAAAGAGGAGCAGTGGTGTAACTAGGAGAGGGTAATAGGGGAACCGCCCAACTCCCAGGAACTGACTTGGGACAGGGAAGTGAAAAAAAGTGGCTGCTGCTGGCAGCTATGCATTCATATTCATGATCACGGGTGACAACCAGAAGTTGCCACTACTGCTTTTCCCTGAGAGACCAGTCACATCCTTACACTGCTGAAGGGGAGAATGCAGAAGAGATGTTTGAAAGGACATTGAATCAAACCTGGAGCTGGGTATGAAATGTAGAGGGTCGAAACAAATATTGAGTAATTTCCTGTTTACAGAGTGAAGCGAGGGCCATGCAGAAAAAACAGCATGGGATCATGTCATTAGCGATGGCATCCTAATGGATACGCACAGAAGAGCTGAACTTAAGTTGCAATGGCGATATAACAGTTGAGTGATTTACTTTGCAGTCTTAACTTCTGGGTCTATTATGACATTTTTCTACTTTTAAAAAATGAAAGAACAGGAATTCGGTCACACAGAATCATTTTGAGCCCAAGGCTCATGGGCTGGGGCTGGCCCTTCAAATCCATGGTGCAGACCTCTGCTGCTTGAACCCATGTGTGTGGTAGCAGTAGTAAATGGTCATCTTCTGTGTGTCATTAGAGGAGGAGAAAGAGATGCAGGCTGCAGATGGGTTTCATAGCTGTTTGCTAGTGAGAGGGGCGTGCTCTAAAGGAAGACCTCTGGGTCCAGTACCAGGTTCTCCAAGGATGTTGCAGTGACCTTAGATTCTCTCCTCCCCTTAGCCTGTCCCTGTTTCTCTCTGCTCCATCCCATTCTAACTTCCGCTTCACTTCTCCACCATACCTAGCCTGCTACAAATTGTCTCTAACCTGCTTCCCCTCTGCTCTGTCGAGACTCCAACCCCACTCCAGCTCCTTCCCTCTTCCCCCCTCTGTACCTATTCACACCAGTTCTCTGGCCCCTGGTCCTGTCCCTGGCTACTGGCCCCTGCCCATAGCTTTTTTGCTCCTCACATTTATTGTTCACTGTCAGCAGCAGGATTGTTTGCCTCATTAGGGGTAGAGGCCAGAATCTAGGCCCCCTGCCTTCACTAAGCCACACTCCCTCTGATTAGCCAGTCTGGGCACTCTCTTCCCCCCAGCCACTACACTGTGCACCCACCGACCACTGCTGCTGCTCTTCATGCCCTCCATGGGCCAAAATTATCACTTCTGTCTGCACCCCATGTGCCTGGGCACTGTGGCTCACCGTTAGTTTCTTGGCCACAAGCTCCCTTGCTGAACTGCAGCACTCAGGCCCCCCAGGCTGCAGGCTCACCCCCAGCACTGAAGGCTGCAACATACTGCACTGCCCATCCCCAGGAGCAGGAGCAAGGGCAGGAGCCTGGAGTCTGCTGCTTGGAACCATGACCATGTGGGGAACTATTACTAGGTAGGAGCCCAAAGGCCAAAATTTAACTGCTCAGGCCATCAGCTAGACAGCTCTGCACTAGGCTATTGGGCTAAAAGGTGGAAGGGCCACTCTTCTCCTTCCCACCTCTGTGAGTAGCTTTTCTGGGATCATGCTTTAAGATGTTGTGTGTATGTCTGGCTAGTCCTGTTCAGCCAGTAAGTATAGCAAAGCAAACATAAGTTACACAAATGGAAATAGGATCTAAAATCTGTGTTAAGTGCCAAAAATTGCACTGACCTGTCTACATAAATGGTACTTAAACATACAAGTTTAACTGTTTAACATCTTCATCAGCGACTTGGATGAGGGGATGGAAAGCATGCTGTCCAAGTCTGCTGATGACACTAAGATGTGGGGCGAGGGGGACACACTTGAAGGGAGAGAGAGGCTGCAAATAGATATAGACAGACTACAAAAGTGGGCAGACAAGAATAGGATAGGCTTCAATGTAGGCAAATGCAGGGTGCTGCACCTTGGGAGAAAGAATCCACAGCGTACATACAGGCTGGGGAGTTCCCTCCTTGAAAGCACAGAGGCAGAGAGAGATCTTGGAGTCATTACTGACTCCAAGATGAACATGAGCCACCAATGCCAGACTGCAGCCAGCAAGGCCACCCATACCTTGTCATTCATCCAAAGGTGCATATCAAGCTGGTCCAGAAAGGTGATACTGCCCCTCTATGCGACACTGGTCAGGCCACAGTTGGAGTACTGCATCCAGTACTGGGCGCCGCACTTCAAAAGGGATGTGGCCAGCCTGGAGAGGCAGTATTTTACAGTTAGGGTGGCCAAAATCTGGAACTAACTTCCCAGGGAAGTGGTCCTCGCCCCTACCTTTGGCAAATTCAAGAGAAGGTTGGATGATCACCTGTCTGGGGTCTTGTGAACTCAGCATTCATTCCTGCCTGTGGCAGGGGTCAGGCCAGATGATCTGTTCAGGTCCCTCCTGACCCTAGCTACTCTGAAACTATGAAGTGACATAGAATTTGGCCCTGCCTTGTTTGTCAAAGAGCATTTAGAGAATAGACAAAGAAACACATTACAGTGAGTTAAAAGGCAGAAGGGATTTACAGCACATCAGCTGATCCACAGGGGATGTCCAAGGGCAAACTCTTGTCCTGTGGTAAGTGAAAACTAACCTATGGTAGGTCACCCTTCAGTGAACAGGGCTTAGCTACCACAGTTTAGCTTTCACTTACCAACGGAGTAAGAGTAGGCAGACAATAACCATGCTTTGGCTGCTCTGTGGTCAGTTATTGCTACTTTTATCCACTCACTATTATCTATCATTTATCTATGCCCTTAGATATTAGAGCAAGAAACACCTCAAATGCACAGGAAGAGCAATACTGAAGAGGATGTAAGCCTACAGTGGGGGTGAGAATGACTAATATTCCTGGATGTGGGTGTAGATGTGGTTGTGGATATGGATGGGAAGAGCAACACAAAGGAGCTTAGTCCCTATATATCCTATGAATTAATAGTATCCATAGCTCATATGGGATGAATACTAGGTCTACTGAAGAGATCTCAGGCCTGCACTGGCACTAAAGCCAATTAACATGATGTAGATGAAGAAATGCCATAATAGGAGGGGGACTGATGGTGATATGAGCAACCAACTCCAAAAACCTTTGTGTGGCAGTGGGCTTGATGATGCCTGTTATAGTTAGAAGCAGCAGTGGCAGGGTTTACATTTTGGGGGCATTGTGCAAAGATTCAGTGTCAGGCTCCACACATGACTAGACAACCCTACTAAAAACTAAAATGGACGCATTACCATAATGCAACAGGTATCCCTGAGTGGCTCAGAGCCCTGATTTATCTCTGTGGTTTGCACTGCTCCTGAGAAGAACCTTTGCTCCACAGTGGAGCATCGAAATGCTTGGGTGAAGAGGACCAGCATTGACAAGCCTTTTGTCTTAACCTCATGGCAGGGCTGAGAATGACTGATATGGATGGACTCCCTTCCAGTAATGCAGAAAAAACAAAGACAAATCCACAAGGGCCTTCTTGCCTGAAGGAAGTATTATTTAATATGTATTGTGTTGGGAAATGAAAACACTGGGTCCTTGGCCTTGCTCCAGTTCAGTTGGCCTCTTTTTTTCTCTCTCTCTCTTTTGGTAATTGTTCTCCTTAAGTCTTTTTTGTTTTGTGTTGTGTTTTGCAGTTGCAAAGCCTCTGGTCATTTCTCAACATGCTTCCTGTGTTTTGGCACAGAGAATGCCTGGTCACTAGGCCTCATTTCCTGTTGCAGAGACAATTGCCACAGCAATAACAAGGGCTGTCGCTGGTGCACTGACAGAGGGCAGGTTACATCATCAAGATAGCAAGGGGGTTTCGGTTGGCCTTGACTCCCTGTTGCAGGAGGGATAATTGAGAGCTGGGGGAGTATAACAGCAGTGACTCAGTATGGAAAAGCCAGCACATTTCTAAGAAGTGAGTCACCAGCTCCAAGGAAAAAATTCCAATCAAATTCTTTCGGAGAGGTAAACAAGGTCAGCTGTACAGCAAGATCCTGTTTACCTGAGACAGGACATGTTTGTAGAGGCTATGCTGGAAATGACACATGTTGATATAGCTTGGGCAACAGACATGGAGGGGGAGACATCTAGGGGAAACTGTTTGTTAGCCTTGTGCAGCTCCATGCCTAAGATTATTCATCTCTGTGTCAAGCTGCTGTGGGTTCATATATCCCACACAAGCAAAATGTGGGTCTACCTGCAATTTCAGTACTGCAATGCAGTTGTAGACCTCCTATGCTGCCAGAGTTGCTGTCTTTCAGGGGGGGTTACACTGATGCCCTAGCTCTGGTTACACATAGCAAGGAAGTCGCCATCCACCTAGTGCCAATGGGAAGTTGTATCAAGGCTGAAGGGAGGAGGACAAGGACCACAGAGTGGAACAGAAAATCCATGTACAGCTCTTAGTTTAATGACTGAGTCCCCCAAATGCATACAGTGAGGCTGCAGCTCACAGGTGGATAATGGAGAGGTTCAGATGACTCAAAGCCCAGGCTTGAAGTTGACCATTTCTCTGGATCCCCTTGGTGAAAGTTTCCCCCTTTGCCTTAGTAGATCCCATCTATTATTCTCTCTAATGCTCCTAGCCATCTCAGCTGTCTCAGGGGGTGTACATTTCTGATTCAATTGTGAGTCCTTACTGACATTACAGTTCAGCTAGGGGTTGTCATTATTCCTGCTACTCTATTCCAGTCCTATTCAGCGCCAGCTGAGCAAACTTCTCTAACCCACCGCCTCCCAGATGCCCTTTCCCCCTTCTGAATGTGCCCTGCCTTCCTGGTTGCCATATGGTTAATCAAAGCATATTCCAGACGCTGACTGAGTGTTTTTTCCTGATAACAAGATGTGCCTCTCTCTCTCTCGCTGGTGAATATCCTGTTCTTGCAGACAGGCTGGAGCAAAAGGGGGAAGCACACGGTGATTTCACATTCCTGGAATTCCTGGCAGCCCGGCAGTGACCCAGCCGCTGCAGAATGGCTCAGTGGGGGACACACTGGTATGCTGTAACCTTAACCAAATGTACCTGCAATGCTCATTTGCCCTTTCCCTTGTTGGAGAGGACACAAATCGCTGTTTCCATCTGAGTGTTACCACCATCTGCTGGCTGTTCAGTGGCCCTTGGCGGAGGGTGGGGGTGGGGGGTGTCTCAGCCCTCAGCCCATCAGAAAAAAACTGATCCTCGCAAACAGAACTAATCGATAACAGTCTTAGCAAGGAGGCAAAGGACTGAATGGGACAAAGGAAATGAACCACGCTCTTGTCCCCAGAGATGGCATTTCCAAGACAAAGCTTGAGGCAGGGGAGAGGGGCAGTCCCCCTGCCACTGTCCTGGCTGTCCCCTGGCTAAGTCAAAATCTTCAGTCTCCAGAAGCTGTTCATCTGGCAGTTTTCATCAGCACCAGACTCACTTAAAAGAACCCTCTGCTTCACCTCCTCAGAAGTCTCCCCTTCCCTAGCTGGAGGCAGTGCAGCTCCCTTGAGATTTTCCTCACAAATTAGGTTCTTCATCCCTGGGTTTGTCCCTGATTCCTCAGCTATTTTCTGCATTCACCTGTACCCAGATTCACACACCATATGTTCCCAGCTTCCCATGACCTGTCCTTTGAGCCTATGGCTTTGCATGGCAATCAGAGCCCTCCACATTAATTTTGAATGTCGCCACCCTGCATTGCGACATGCATCATGTGGTTGAGCTATCACCCATCAAAGGGTTAAAGGCTCTCAGTCATTGCTAAGGAAACAGTGCCCTGCCTTCAGGCTCTCTGAGCAGCCAATAAGAGTTTGTTCTGATGATACAAAATGCTTGGAACTTGTGATCTGGAGTTTCATTGGCTGAGCCTGTCATCACTCTAGCTCCTTCTGGGAAGAAGTGTGACTTGAGCAGTGGAATAAACCAGAATACAAATTGTCCCCCTTGGACTGTTGGGTCTCTTGCTCTTAAATAAACACCCTTTTCTCTCCTTATTTTATACCAGTGGAGTCACTGTCTTGAATCTTAAATCCAGGCTTTTCCAGGCCTTCAGGCAGACAGAGCTCAATATAGCTCCCAGGGAAAGTTAGAGAAGCCCTAAGGCTGCTGTAAGATGCACAAATGGTGACAATCCCCAAGGAGTGGTTGCAGCAGCCAGGGATGCCAGAGTATAGCAGTAGTCTGGCCATGCCTCCAGCTTACACTATGGACTGGAGATACGTTGAAGAAAGATCCCCCCCTGCCCAGTGGATCCCCAAGCTGCCTGGTTATTTACAGACCTTTTCCATTGCTGTGGGTAGTGGAAATGAGCCAAGGCAGTGGTCAGAGGCTCTCAAAAAGATAGTTACACAAATGCACAAGTTACAGCATCTTTTGCTCTCTCTGACATAACAGCATGATTGCAACACAGCGCGCCAGTAATGGTACATGATAATTATGTCTTGCCTGGTGAATTCAAGTGACCCAGGTTCTTGCAGTCATGCTAAGCAGTGTATTTGCCATGGGAGAAAAAACTGTGTTCCATGTGTTTTCTGGATCTTGTCTTTTTCCCCTTTCAGAATATCCTGTGGTTGGTAACTTTCTTAATGAAACATGCACACATCATTGTCTTACTATTTTTAACAAAGAACAAGAGACAGGCTCTTTTCTGAACACCAGTTGCACACGTGTGTGTTCTTAGAAGGGGAAGAGACAGGGGGGAAAGGGTGGGGGGATCCTGTAGTCACATGAAAACACAGTTTTTGAGGAATTGAAAGAATGTTGTATCTGCAAAGTTTTAATAAACCAAACTTCCATGTTTTAAGGAGGAGTAAATAAATTAATATACTGGTGTTTGTGAGCAAGGACTGTCATGACGTACGGTTGTTAAGGGAGGTTGGTGAGGATGGGGCAACTAATGCTACAAGCTTTGATTCTTGTGCTGTGTACATGCCCCTGATTCCCAGACACACAAGTGGGATTTAAAACCAATTGAGTCAACAGATGCCCACTTGGTAGAGCAAAATAACCACCTGTCTAACCCAGTGGTTCTCAACTGTTTTAGCCTCTAGGGACCCCTTGTTAGAGTCAAGACACCCCTTGGAAAATGTGACCTCTGAGCTTGCGCTTGTTTTTTGACTATGGAACAATATTAGAGCAGTTCTTCTGTTGCAAAGAACTGAGAGACCACAACAGGTTTATATGGTTTTGAGCAGTCCTGGCTGGCAGGGGCCCCAGGGTTCAGCCTGCCAGCCCTGGGCTGCTAGGACTTGGCTCAATATCTTGAGGAGGGGCTGACCAAGGCCCGAGGGTGTTCCAGTGCAGGACTAGCCAGCAGACAGCCCCCTGCACTGAAGCACCCTTGTGCCCTAGCCAGCCTTGTCAGTGTTTACACGTGCATTGCTGCATACAAAAAAACTTCACAGAACGATAGTACTTGCATTTGCAAATACTAACTTGCTGCAGAGTTTATTAGCTTCCAGTGGCCTAATAGGGCCTCACGTGTAGACACTGAGACATTTACTGTGGAGCTGGTTAGGCAACTGCAGTAAAACAGTCACACTCACTGATTAGTAGCTGCTGGCCATGTGCACCAAAAACAGGAGACATGGGTATTGGGGGTGGCCTTTGAGGTCCTTCCAAACTATGATTCTATGAATATACAGTTTCAGCTAATGGGGACCTTATCAAATTAAAGTCATGGGGAAAAGCTGTGTTTCATAGTTTCATAGTTTCTAGGGTCGGAAGGGACCTGAGTAGATCATCTAGTCTGACCCCCCGCCATGGCAGGAAACAATACTGGGGTCAAACAACCCCAGCAAGATGTTCATCTAACCTCCTCTTAAAAACCCCCAGGGTAG
>NW_017728931.1:52309156-52396085 GCF_001723895.1 Crocodylus porosus
TATAACTCCAAGATCCTTTTCCGCCTCCGTGCTGACAAGAGGGGAGTTCCCTAACCTGTAGGTATGGTGCCGGTTGTTCCTCCCCAGGTGTATCACCTTGCACTTGTCTGTGTTGAACCCCATCAACACAGGGGCTTAGCTTTAGATCACTATTTTTCTGGTAAGTACCTTAGGGTCACATTTCTGAAATATAAAGCCCACAAATATCTGGAATTAGTGTACTTCTAGGATTATCTTTTGCAGTAGGTTTCATGAAGGCCATTAAAACTAGATGGACTGTTCTTGCCCAGCACTACAAGCTCCTGTCTGGACTGAGCTGGGATCAGGTCCTTCTCAGGCTAAGGGTTTCTCTATACCACAAATAGCTATTCTGCACTTATTATCATGCATTAGCTTCCTCTGTGCACACCTTCAGGGGTGGGCTCAGTGGGGTGCACACATGCACTTGTACCCCTCTGATTTCTGGTCCACCCAAAGTTTAAAACCAACTGCCTTGAAGGTGCAGAAGCATTTCTAGTCAGACAGTGTTGAGGAAGTCAATTGACTTCATAGCTCATTATGATAGACTTGATCTCTTCTAAACTCTTTATTCTACCTGTGTGAAGGACCTTACTTCTGCCTCCAGATGTCATTTTGGTGCTGTATGGAAGTAGATTTTGCTAAACCACACCCGGACACTCTTAGAGTGTCCACAAGAAGCAGGGAGGTGATTAAGAGGGAATAGGATTGTACCTTAAATTTGCACCCTATTGTATTTGAAAACAGCTTCTCCATGCAGACAAGTCTGTAGGGTCTTCCATGTTTAAGTCATTTTATTCATAAGTCACTTGTCCACTTTCCAAATACTCTTTCACACAAGAAAATAAAAAGAGTGCAAGTGCTAGAGGAGAATTGCTGTAGCTGTAGCTGAACCCCTAATGATCTGGGGTTCCCAAGTAGATCTTTATCAACAGCCAAAAGAATGTTCCAATCTGGGATTCCTTTATAAGGGGGGAGTATGGCTTTTGACCATGCCAGAGCAAAACCCCCAGGACTAAGATTTAAACCTGGGATTCTTGGCTGGCAGCACAAAGCATATCCACCAAATCACTGAAAAATCAGCCCTCCAGAGGTTCACAGACCCTATGGGATGTGGAGAAATGAGATAGTGGGACTTGGAATCCAACGCATAGCAGCACATATCACTAAACCTGCAGGGTCACTGGGCTGATATTTCCTTTTATGGTAAAAATACATTTCCAGTATCACAGGTTTCCTCTTTCTTCAGAACTAGATTCTCCCTATATTGCCTGTCCTTCTCACGCTACTAAAATTAAATATTAAAAAATACATGTCATACATAGCCAGTGTTGCAATCTCCCCACTTTACTATTTGCCTCTGTAACTTTTGAGTTGAGTAACAAACAACTGAGGATAGAAATAGCCTGCAATATAGAGATTTCCTCTTTGATTTGCAGAATTATTTCTTCAACTGGAGCACGCATGAGCCAGATGGCAAAGCCTGTTCATACCAAATAGTTTTATTGGCAAGCAGAGAGAAGGGGGTGACAGTCACTGTCAGGACTACGACTACTGCTGACACTTTGTAAAATAACTCCCTTTCCTGAGCAAATCCAGTTTATTTATCTATGCGACCTATATGGCCCCCATTACCTTCATGACTGAGCAATTCACATACCCATGTGTTAGAACATTGCTATCATCCCCATAGTAGTAAACTCACTTTGGCTAGCAGCAAGACTCTCAAACACTCCACACCACTCCAGCCAGGGAGTCTGTGCAGCACTTTGGGCAGGTTAAGTAGCCCTGCTGAATGACATTTCCAACTAGCCCATGTCCGCTTATGGTGTTATGCGGGTACAGCTTCACTACTCCTGGTTTAGGTCCTGTTTGAAGGCAGCAAGTGCTGGTGGGCCTAGTAAGTCTGCCATGGAGATGTGGCCTAATGCCCAGATGCTCACTGATATGTAGGCACCTCACTCCTATTGATTCTAGTAGGTATCTCAATACCTTGAGGTTCTGGGACATATCCAAGGAGCCTTCGGGGGCTCCAGTATAATTTTGGATGCTGTAAAAATGCCAGTATTTTTCAAGGTATCCCGGTTGTAGCCATATTGGTCTAGAGGAAAAAGCAATCCGGGCTCATGGTAGAGGTGATATCTTTTATTAGACCAACAAGATTTTTGCAAAAAGAAATTCTTCAATTGCAAGCTTTCAGTCACAAACACCTGCCCAAAAGTTTGCAATTAAAGAATTTCTTTTTGCAAAAATCTTGTTGGTCTAATAAAAGATATCACCTCTACCATGAGCCCAGATTAATATTTTTCAAGATCTTTAAGCACAATATTCCAGTGGTGAAGTTTTCGAGATGATCCTCCAAATACGTGAGTACTGCAACATTCCCCTACTGCTCTGGGCCTAGGCTGTCCATCTACAAAGTCTTCTCTGTTTCATGAAATGACTGCATTGCTGTGGAGGGCTCTGGTGGGGGGGCTTTTGGGGTAGTACTTTGCTGTTTCCTTTCACCTCTGGTATTGTAAGTTTGGCTGCTAATTCATATGCATGCAACACAATTTTCTTAGCCCTCATACAAATCCCTGTTTTGGCACATTACAAAATCACACCCCACAATGGTTGTCTCCATCCTGTTAAATCCACTTGGGTCTTTGTCCAAAAGTTCCAGGGTTAGGCTGTGAAAAGGAGCTGTCAGTCAATGCTGCAGTGCTTTGGAGTAGTTGTAGGGAGATTCCAGGACGTGAACTGCAGAGCATATGGCAGACAGATTGAGGTACATTGGCTCAGTGGCAGGTAAGGGTAGAAGACTAGATTTCATCCAGCTGTGTTTGTAAAATACCAGATCGTCAGACTGCAGAAGGCATATTAGTTAAGTCCCCTATTTGTTTCTGTCTGAATGTTCCCACTTTCTCTACAGATGTTCACACACATACTGATTTTATCATCCACATTCATAAATCAACATACATTACAGAGAATCATGGGCAGACAAGGTTCTTCAGGTAAATATGATATCTTTTATTAGACCAACTAAATAGTTGGAAAATTGTTCTTTGCAAGCTTTTGGGTTCAAACCCCATTCTTTAGGCATTGGGAAAGTGTCCTGTTGTTTTGTGGAGCATCGCATACTGCAAGGTTAATTCATGTAATAGATGCATGCCTTGCTCTCCTCTCCAGGCATTTGTGTAGCACAGACCTCAACAGGAGTTACTCCCTTGCTTTAGAGAATGTGTGCTGCAGTTTGAAATGCACTGTTAACAGAGGGAACTGCAGATCAGGACTGAATGACAGTGCTAGACATGAGAGAGAGGATGACAGGTGCAGTCAGTCACTCCTGAGGCACATTGGCACACCTGTCTGCATGTGCCTGTTTAGAGGGAATCTTGCCAAATGCTGCCTCATAGCTGCCACAGATTTATCCATCATTTTCACAAGCTTTAAATTTATGTACAAAACCTAAATAAATAAATAAAACAATAGGCTGCTTCCTGCCTTGTGGAATTATCCATGGAAAGGGGAAAATATAGATCAGGGGAAAATCTGTAGATCCTTTTCAGCTGCTCCTTTCTGTTTTATTTAATACAATGGAAGGCAGCTAGACTGCGAAAATGCTTTATTAGATTACTGTGCCATTCACACCAGCCCTAGCTGAGCCAGGAGACAAAGCTTTAGTGCCAAACTGAGTGGGAAGAGCCATTTCTAATTTCAGACTCTCTGAAAATATCTAATCCAGTACTTAACCTGTGAATGCCTCCAGGTAAAAGTGACTGGCTAATGACATTTGCAGGGTAGTCTGATGGGAAGGGAGGAATCTGCATTGAATTCCAGTGGAATGGACTGGGCGAGGGGAGGAGTTCCCCCTTAATGGAAAAGAGTTTAACCTTTTAACCTAGATTTTTATTCCCACCAGGAATGGGCTGAGGGTGCAGCCCTCAAACGGAGGAGACATGCACTAGATTTCCCTGCCCACTAGGATAACGTCACACAGACTGCTGCACTGTGTCCTTTGCCTCTGTCTGCTGTGTCTGGAACTGAGCAAGACAGCAGACATAGCCTTGCAAAGGTATTCATCGCTTTCAAGAGATAGCTCCCTGTTCATGGCTTTTGCCAGAACTGCCTCAGACTTTCCAGTCCAGAGTACACTCAGATTGAAATGTTTTGTCCATGGCCGTCAGGTTTATGGGACGCCTGGGACTTCCCCCCATCCCCCTTTGCCCTCCCCCTCATAGCGCAGCATTTTGTTTTCCTTCTTGATTAGCGGAAAAATTCCTGAATATGTCATGGGGAAGGAAGGTCTTTTCTCTCTCTCTCTTTCTCTGTCCTCCAACAATTAGTGAAACACAAACACATTCCATCATTACCATGAAACACTTTTTCCACGTAAATAACACCTCTGTTGCTTTTAAAGTTACAGCACACTTTCCCATCTTCCCTTCCCCCCAAAAGAAGCAGCTTTCCTGGGCCCCTTTTCAGCAGGAGCAACTCTTTAGAATGGAAGTATTCATGGGTAGACATACCCTGTTCTCTCTATCCGCACACAACCCCAAGGAAAGGAAGACAAGCAACTGGTGATGTACAGCTCCATGACCTCTGTGACTGTGCTGATGAGTATCTCTGGTGGTTTTCATAGTGCATTGCACTATTATTAATGCTTGCACACTTTACATAGTAGTGGCTGGGGCTGCTTGTATTTGCTTTGGATTGTTTTAATATATTTAGTTGTACACAATATTGGTGTCTATGGATATGAATACCCTGTGTGAATGTGAATTCATAGCCAGGTGGGAAAGGAGGTGGCAGCAGGAGGTTTTATCCTTTTCAGCTGCTGGGTTTGCACTATAATCGCACAATTCCATGTGATGAATGGATATCTGATAGGCATAACACAGCACAGCACACTACTATATCATAGTCCTCTGCCGGGGTTTCACATCTTCCCCTATGGATGGGGGCACACAGGCATCTCCAGCTTCCCTTGCTCTTCCAGCTCCAGTAATTAGCAGTGAAGTCTCTGGTTCTCTGGTCTGGGCCTGTAAATCAGTAGCATCTTGGTGTCATCATTAAGTCTTGGTGAAAATTCTCCCCCTGAACCTCATGAATATTATTCAGTGTGCAGAACCTCCCAGGAATACAGATGCCATTGGGCACATACGCATCTGAAAAGGCTGACATATGCTGCACCCTCTGGCCCTCAGCCAGCCAAATGCACACGTTAGTACCACCCTGCCACTGATCAGGTTATCCTCAAACCTTCTTCTGCCAGGGGCTCTGATGTCAGGCACAACCTCTTGAGGGAGAACAATAAATGATAAGATGAGTTTCCAAAAATAAACATGTCAACCACACTATACAGCTCCACATTACTGAAAAAGACTTATGACCCTTCTTGTCCAAAACAGGCCAGCATGACATCTTGTGAACATCTCGTTGGTGTTTATGAATCTCTGTTTATGCACACCCAATGCCTGCCAAACAATTAAGCAGTAGCCTTTGCAGTTGATCAGTAGATTATGGACAGAGGGTGCCATTAAAGGTAACACCAAAGATCCTAGTGCAATTTGCAATCCTCTTTCTCTCTAAGACAGGTATTATTGAAGGCACATTAGCAGCAACTACTGCCTGTGGGTCAATCATAACAATAAACACTTCAGAGACACTTATTACCACATTAGCAATTGCTGATTTACTAAGGCCAAGCCGGTTAGCCATGGATCTGTGGCAGCTTCCAGATGACAATCAATCTCAGCTTTTGGACTGCTATCAACTCCCTCCTTTGTGTATCCTGGGTCAAGTTTTCTTTCTGTGGAATAGCTGCACTCCTGCTGCCTGCCCCAGATCTACATGACCATCATCCCACCATGCTTTGTTTGCAGTCCTGAACTGGAACTGGCAGGTTACATAGAAAGACTTCACAACTGTCACAGCTTCTATCAGCTGCCTTCACTCAGCCACATGAGCATACAGCCTGCACAATCTCCCTGTCAGGCCCAACCTCTGCTCTCCCATGTTCCCCCTCCATTGCTAGGATGCCTCTACTGTGCCTTGGGCCCTTACCCTGCATTCTGCAGTATTAATAATGCCAAAAGCAGGAGCATGTCATCATCCTGATCTGCATCAATGCCTCTGTGGCACCTGGAATGGGCAGGCACGAAGAACATGCGGATTTAGAAATGTGTTTGTTCAACATGTTGGCAGGCTGAAAACACTTTCACTTAGGGGTCCAGGAAGGACAAGGCAAGTTCTCCTGCAAAACACTGTGAAACAAGTCCTAAAGCAGCTCAGTTCAGTGTATCGCTAAGTACTTCAGGACATGGCCCCAGAAATCCTAGTGCCTGATACCAGTGACTGTAAAACCAGTCTGGGCAAGGCGATATGAATAATGGATATGACTTTGTATATGGTTCAATAGTACAAAACTTGAAGGCTTGAGTAAGGGGGTAACTGCATCTACATGCCTGGGCCCCAATAAGCTGCCCTAAAAAGGGAGACTTTTCTGCAGCAGCAAACAAACCAAACATGCATATGAAAGATGTCTCTTTTTGGCTGGTTGTTTCCCATGCAGCCTTTGCTATGACTGTGCAGGCACGTCTGAGTAAGAGCTTTTCTCACCAAGCATGTTTAGGTTCACTGCTTCTCCTGCTTGACCCTGTGTTGATCTCATCATCCTGTGTTTGTGACATCAGAGCTCATAGCCAGAAGGGTGAGTGTGCAATAACTAACTCAGTGCTGTGACTTTGCTACTAAATTAAAGAGGAAGAGGTGTATTTGCAAGCAACGGATATGTCATGCCTATGATTTAGCAATGCTGTAGGTTCAAGAATGTAAACATGGTGCAGACATTTTTACCATCACATCATCCAATCTTATACTTTGAGGAGTGGAACGCCCCCAGTAGTGTACTGACATCTTAATGACTGGTAGCATTGGCACAGCTGCACCACTGCCCAAAAATGCATGAGAGAGGACCTGTGTGAGGCCCTGGATTGGGTGAGCAGAGGCTGCTTCCAGTCAGGATGGAGGTGCATTGGTAGAAGCCTGTAAGGATTCAAGGACTGGATAACTAGGGTTTGTTTCAACAGCTGACAGGACTGACAGAGTGACACGAGAGCAGCTCCCCTAGCACTTCCACAGGTACATGCTAAGCAGCCTTTCCCCATCTCTGTTGGTCCTTTGTTTTCCCAAGCATTCAGAAAACTCACACCAAACAGTTTTAAATGAATGTTGACTGTCAAACCGCAAACCTTCCTGCTGCCAGGTTCCCCACAACATGTAGACTTGAGTGTAATTGCCTTCAAACTCTTTCTGTTACTGAGCTTCAAATGAGAATGTGGGCTATTAGGGGAGTGGGGGAAGAGATTCTTTCTTTGGTCCTGTTCTTCTCTGGACAGTGGCACTCTCTAGTATGTGCAGCCAAGGCTGGGAAGACCCTGGGAATTTGTCTGTCCCCAGAGTGGAGTCAAGTAGCAAGTCCTAGAGGTAATACATATATTTGACCAGCAGGACTTGGTCTATTTCCTTCGGTACCGAGGCACTACCAGTGCTCCCATACTGACCTGTACTCACCACGCTCAGTGGCTCTCCCATTCATCCTGTGGTCTGCAGCTGTCTGGGATGCAGGCCCAGGCAAAGCTCCAACACACCACTCTATTGTGCCCACACTGGGGGCGTTTCACTTCCCACCCCTTTTTGTTGGGGCAGATCTGCTTTCTACACCCAGAGATGAAATCCACAAACTTCTGGAGTCTGTAACAATTTACACACAAAGCCTTCCAAGACAGCAAGTGCTCAATGCCTTGCCACGCTCACTTGGTCATGGAGAGATTTTAGTATTCAGGGAGCAACAGAATTTGGTCACGGGTGGTGAGAAGATAAGTGATAAACAGCTGCACAGTTGGATTTGCGGCCTTTGCGTTTCTAATTCCTCATATTTTCCTCCTCCTTTGTGTTCTGTTTTTTCCCCTTGCTGCGCCCCACACACAGTTCGCCCCCACACATACTCTTATAGAAAGACATGGACATATTCTGAGGCATGTACAAACATACACACAACACAGAGGCCCTGGTTACAGCAACGGTTTTGTTGTGACCCACCTCCTTAGCTGACATTAATGTGTAGTTACTCACACCAGTGGGCTCATTGAAGTCACTAGCGCCAGTCCCATGTTCAGCAGTGTGATGGTCACAGGCTGGCTGTTGAAAGGTCTGATTCAGAAAAGCTTCCCCACTCAGGGCAGCACTCAAGCAAGAGCATAACTTTAAGCATGTGTTTCAGTCCCAATAATGAGTCCTCAGAATTCAGCCCTTATTGGACAAAATTTAAGATTTAAGCACATCATTTTCTTGAGTTACTCCCTAAGTGAGGATACAGTGGCTGTGTCTGCACAAGATGCTTTACTGCACAGTAGACTAATCTACTGCACAGTAAAGCGTCATCATCTACATGTGCAAGTACCTACTGTACAGTAAATTAGCAGGTACTTACTGTGCAATACTTAAACTATTTACTGTGCAGTAGAAAGCCAAATAACATTAATTGCATGTGTAGATGTGCCCAGTATATCTAATTGGTTGTTATGAAACGTTTTCAGTATTGCTAATCCTAACCCTAACTATTGAAAACTCATGAGAGAAAAAAAATAAATAAACACCGTTATTTTTATTTGCCTGCTCGGGTTTTTTAGTCATTAATGTCATGTGCTCTTATATCAAATTCTCAGGCTTTTTACACCAGGCCCAAGGGTTAGACACATTTTTTTAATGGAAGATGAACTTTCCACATAGTCCCTTGTCCTCAAAACCTGGGGCTTTAAGTAAAAGCATCAGTTCTCTTAAGATACAGAACAAAATCATAAGAGTTGGCCTCACTGTCCTGAATATTCAGAAACCCTTTGGCACTTCTATGGGCAGCACACTGCACAACTTGAAGAATTTACTCAGTAGGGTCCAGCACAATTTCTGGGAACAGACGTAATTTCTAAATGCAAGGCACTGGTTTATGAGATAGACTTTGGAGGTGTGACTGTACCTGTGCAGTTGCATTGCTGTAGTTTCTTGGCTTCACTGTAGAGAAAACATTATTGATTACCCCAAGTGTACTCCAAGATACTGCAGTTAGGTATTACAATTAGCTAAGGCAGCTGTTACATAGGGGAGCAAGATGCTTCTTGTAATGTCAGGGTTTTCTAAGCAATGGTTTCTTGCAACACACTTACTCACCTTAGCATAGTTTGAACCTAGATACAAACCTGCTTGTTACCAGTCTTGCAGATGGCTTTGCACTTGGCTCTTTGAATGGCTGCAGCAGGGGCCATATATGTATAAAGGGCAGACAGGGAACATGTCCTATCCCAGGTTTATGGAGTGGGAATGCAGCTCTTCCTTTTTCTTCACAAGTGGAAGTAAAATTTCTTGCAGGGACCCGTTTCTCCATTGCCTTACATCCAATGTCCCTTGTATCAACCTCCCTGAAGCCCCTCAAATCACAAGACCATCCTGGAAGAGTTTGAGGAGAAAACACCTGTTCTCACAGACATCCCAGTCCCAATTTCTAGATCAAAGACAGCAGCATTATCATCTGTCCTAGATTTCCTTAGTACCATTGCCCTGCTAATCCCACTGTGCTGTGCAGGCTGCAGGCAAAACTCCCTTTTGGCCTCTGTAATTTAAATGAAGATTGGTGGAGTATGACAGGATCCTTGGAACCCCAGACCCCAGGCCCTGCATTTGGAGGGAGCCTCTTAACTGAGGATTAAGCAAGACATGGGGGCTCCATGGATTTGCTACCTATGGAGCAGAATGAGCAGTTCCTGTTTAGGCCTACCCTCTCTGCTCAGTATTTTGGTGGCTGTTGTACAGCTCCTTCTATCACAGAGCACAGAGGATTGGGTACTTCAGGAAGGAAAGGGAAGACTAATGTCTCTGAGCGAAACTGCAGGGGAAATTCTGGGGTAGCCTGATACAACTGAACTCAAATTGCTGCCTGCAGAGTTTTATGTGCTACTTCTCCAAACTTCAGAGTTACTTTCCTAGTTAGAAAAACAATGTATAACAGGGACAATGAGCAAGGCAGTGGAATTAGGGAATGAAGGCATAGGGGGAATGGCTCTAGGGATGGGAACACGCATTGCATTTGACCTTGGACAAGTTGTGCCTGTGTTTGACCCATAACAGAAAATGCTGAGACTGGTATATACACACATTACCCTTCTAATCAGGGTTTAGTACATGGCTGAATGCACTTCTGCTTTTCCGCCATTGATTTAATGATGTAATCCCAGGATGACCATTCAGACACACTTTACTATGTCCTGGGATAAACTGTTAGTACTTCTTATACTGTGAGCCTTTTTAGGTTTTATCCCGAGGCAACAAACATTAGTATCTGAACAACTGCACTTTGTTCCTGGATAAAATGGTTTATCCTGGGACAAATGCAGTCTTTTTGTAGCCTAGGAGTTTGCTCATTTTAAGGGAGATTCAGTAGCTGCTTGTGGACTGGCCCAGAGGGAGGAGGCTGCTTATACCCACCTATATGCTAACTGCATAGAGGCATAGGACAGCTGTCTTACACATGGGTGCCAGAATGCGCAACACCTCCCTTACTCAGAGGAAGGGGAAACACATTGGCCTTCTGAACCCTTATGAGGAAAGAGAAAAAGAGCTGAAACTGTCTAGACATTGACTAACAGGAGGGATATGCTGTTTGCAAGTCTTTGAAGACAGTAAATTCCATGGAGGGAAATGAATTGTTGTGAATTGTTCAAAGGAATAAAACGTGAATTAACAAGGTGGAAGTGAACAAAGGAGTGTTCTGGCTGGATGCTGGAATGTCTGCCAACGGTGGAGCTTTAAAGACTGGGAAAACCCCAACACCTGAGTCACTTAAAACCAGATAGCCCAGTCTAGTGGGAAAGGCCCAGTCCAGTGGGGAATAATGCTGTAGGGAACAACCTTGCCCTGGCTACTGACAAGGGTGTGCATGTGTGTATGTGTGTGCATGTGAAAAGCAAGGACTTTTCCTATGCTGGCTGCTCTAATTCTGTAATCTCAGTTACAATGTTCTAGAAATTAAAGAGATTCCCTGGCTGGCCTTCGATTTCCCACCCCCTTTTTAATATTGCCCACTGTAGAACATACACACAAATATCAGACTTTGTTGAGAGTTTTTGTTTTGTTTTGTTGGGGGTTTTTTTGGTTTTGGTTTTTTTTTTTTTTACAACTTTAAATACAGTACTGAGTATAAATTAATCTTACATTAAAAAAGCCAAAAAAAATAAAATAAAACCTCACCAACTTTACAAACTGAAGGAACCTGATTTTGGAGCAGGAGAACAAAGTGTCTTAAGACTTGTAAGGTTCCAGGTTGAAGGGAGAAGGAAGAGAAGGCAAAAAAAGGTGGTGGTAGTTGGCATTAGGAAGAGAGCTCTGAGTCTGAGATGATGGGAAATCTACATCTCTCTGCTAATGCCCATCTTGCTGCTTCATCACCTTCCTCCAGCTCATCTCCCCAGGCAATTACAGTTTAAAGTAAGGAGCAGGGATGGTGAATGGGGCCATCAGTTTGCAACAGTCTCGAGAGCAGTTAGTAGAGTTATCACTATGCTCCTTCTTGGTTCCTCTGCACCAATGTATAAGCTATGTTGAGTGACCCAGAGGCTGTTCCTTGGAAGGGAAGTGCTCCCTACTCCCATTCTTCTGCCTCACTTCCCCTCTCCTCTCCTGTGTAGACAGGTAGTTAGCCATATTAGCCTGAAGTCAGACAGAAGACAGAGCCGGGTGGCACCAGTGCCACAGCAAGGAAGTTTGGTGCCTGAGGCAAAACCTATAGTGGCAGCCTGCCTTCACCCTGTGCATAGGTCTGGGGGCTACACGCCCCCATGCTTGCCTGGGAGTGCACACAGCAGCAGGAGCCACACTCCCCGTCCCCAATATCCCCCCAAACAAGCTGCTCACAGCTCTGTCCCATGCCGTCCCCTGGCTGGGCAACACCTGTTGGTGCCCTTTGCTTCAGCGCCCAGGGTGGTTGCCCCACTCACCCACACCCCCCTTGCTATTGCACTGGGTGGCACCATGGGTCAGTGATTGAGCCTGTAAGGGTTATTGCAATATACATAAATAATGATATCAATAATACTATTAACATTCTGAACAATTCATAGAATCATAGAAAATGAAGGTTGGAAGGGCCTCAAGAGGTCGTCTAGTTCAACCCCCTGCTCAAAGCAGGACCAGCCCCAACTAGATCATCCCAGCCAAGGCTTTGTCTAGGCAGGTCTTAAAAACCTCCAAGGATGGAGATTTTACCATCTCCCTGGGTAACCTGCTCCAGTGCTTTACTTCCCTCCTCATGATAGAGTTCTTCCTACTAACCTAAACTTCCTTTGCTGCAGCTTGAGACCATTGCTCCTTGTTCTATCATCTGGCACCGCTGAGAACAGTCCAGCTCCATCCTCTTTGGATCCCCCCTTCAGGTAGTTGAAGGCTGCCATTAAATCCTTCCCCCCGCCCCACTCTTCTCTTCTCCAGACTAAATGAACCCAATTCCCTCAGCTTCTCTTCATAAGTCATGTGCCCCAGCCCTATAATCATTTCCATTGCCCTCCGCTGGACAGTTTGTCCACATCCTTTCTGTAGTGGGGAGCCTAGAGCTGGACACACTTCTTGTGACTGCATGTGCATTCTCATAGGAGAATCATTCTGCCCTCTACACCCTCAAATCCTAAGTGTTTCTATGATGGCCAGGAACTAGGGACACCAAACAGCCATTCTCTTTCAGTCTTCCAATAAAGGGATTATTTCTGTTTTTAATCACTTTTGCAAATTTAGAGGTTTACTCTCTCCCATTTGCCCTCCTTCCCCCATGACTTTTAGTTTTCCAATAGGTTCCTTGGTTCTACAGTTATTTAAAAACTGGGCAGGGCTTGAATACATGTGGAAAAAAAAACCCTGTTGCATGTGTTTGCAAACAGATGTGTGGGCAGGGAATGGGTGAAATGAGAGAAAGAAACGGAAGGACAGTGCATCCACAAAAGGGTTAAACTGCTCTCAGAACCATCTTGAGTATTATAATGCTGCCCTCAGGATCCTGGATCAGCCAACCATAGTTTATCCAGATGAAGTAATGCTTACAAGCTCACATGTGCATTGGTCAATGATGTTGTCACTCTGCATCCTGGAGGGCAGTTGTGAACCAGAGGGAAAAGCAAAGGGGAAAAAAGACTGAGCTAGGGATAGCAGAGGAATTAGATCACTGCTCACACACACACACAGAGACATACACACACAGACATACCGACACAGAAAAACACATACAAGCTTGCCTGCAGGCTCCTCCCACTGTGGAACAAACCCATTTAAAAACCCGCACGTATAGATGTGTATGTATGTATATATGAATATATAGGTATCTATACGCACATATATACACACACATACGAAGTTAATTAAAAAACAATAACCCAAGTCCAAGACTGGAAAGTCAACCCTCAATAGCTAACAGCTGTGTGCCAAAATGATAGCCTTTGTCAGGGGCTGGTGGGGAGCGCTGGAGAATGGTTCTGGCCTGCTGTCCTCATCTTTTCACTGTTCCAAATGCCCTCCAGTCTGCAGCGGCTGGGGTGAGTGTGGTAACTGCGCTCTGCATTCATTTGTTCTGTTCCCCGAGATGTTGTATGTTTTAGTGGTTTTTTAAAATAAAATATATACACACACATATGTAAAAAAACAAACAAACAAAAAAAGGAAAGAAATCTGTCCAGATGTGCCAGTAAAAATCCTTAGTGCATTTTCCATCATTGGTGATTGCTCTTCATCTGAGATCCGTCTGCTTTGAAACACGTCCATTGCAATGATTGACCTCAGTCCGAGCCCTTTGCCCGTAACAGAATTGAGAAGGAAAAGGAAGACAATTCTCCTCACTTCTTCACCCCCCCAACTGATCCCTTCCCCCCCCAAAAAAGGAAATTGGACCCATTTTTCTCTTTCCTATTTCCCATCCTGTCTTCTGCAGCAGGGAAGGCCTTGTCTTATCCCAGTTGCTTGTGGCTTCTTGTGGGTTTTTTTTAATGTTTTGTTTTCTTTCTTGGAAAATTTTAAAACATTGTTAATATACGAAAAGAGGGAAGCTGAGGGGAGACTTTGGTGGGAGAAGGTCCAAGAAGAAAAGGCAAGCACCATTTGTTGTCCAAGTCAGGCACCGAGGCAGACGGACGAAGAGGAAAAGTTATCGCTCTGAGGACCCCATGGGGGCAATACAGCAAATATATTAAATAAACCTGGAAATGAAACAAAACCAGACGTTGTATAAGACTAAAGCATCCATCTCCATCTGCTAGTCCCCTAAAAGCCCTAGAGACTAATCCACTGACATCCTCTGCTTTTCTCCAGCACAGCCACAGCCACAGCCACAGCCACAGCAAGGTTGGCACTAGAGCAAAAATAGCTTTACACCACTTTTGCTTTTGGATCTGTGTCTGCCTAGTGTCCAGAGGAGTTTCTGACTTAGACCAGGGCAGTCTTAGTGCTGAAAGCAGAAATAATAATCACACTACGCAGGTATTTGCCATCATTTTTCACCAGAAGATCTCAAAGCAATTTACAGAAGAAGGCAGGACCATTATCCATCCCATTTTATATGTAAGGACACTGAGGCGTTGCGAGAAGTGACTTAATCAAAGTTGCTCAGCAGGCCCATATCAAAGCTGGAAATAGAAAACAAGTCTCCTGAGTCCCAGACTCGGGGCTCTATCCACTAGGAAACACAACTTCCTTTTAGATTAGAAGGCTCCCTGCTCCCAGTCCTGTGCACAGTCCTACACCCCATTTCTGTGAGAGACCTGTGAGAGAGCCCAGGTTCTCTGGGGCCAGCAGAAGAAGAATGAGGCCCCTAGGACTGAGAGGATGTCAATCAAATTTACAGAGATACCAGTTCTCCTTTCCATATTTTTTGACCTTTGTTACGCTCTCAGACTTCCCACTAACATGGTGATGCAGGCCAGAACACTGCTGTGCGCATGTCCTTCTGCCATTTTAACCAAAAAATAAAAAATAAATCTAGGGAAAAAAAAGGAAGCCCTCAGCACAGAGCACAAAATGGATGCTAGCTCTTTACTGTCAGTGCAGGCTCAGTATGCAAAGGGAATCAGAGCTAGCTCCACAAGAGAAACAACTAATGTGATCTCCAAGGAGAGGAATCATACAGGGGACACAGTCTGGATGTCAGGCTGGTAGCAAGGTGATGGTGTGAAGCAGGGACTCCAGGGCAAAGTGCGGCGTCTCACCTCTGCCTGCTAGAGTTCAAGCATACTAAACAGGCCATAGGATAAATTTACTTTGTTTTAGCCCAGCCCTGTTACTTTGTCAGACTACACAAGTGATTCTCAACCAGGGTGCCAGGACACCCTGGGGTGCCTTGAGATCCTTTGAAGAGGGGCCTCAAAAAGTGTGAGGGGATAAATAAGGCGTGAGTAGATAAGTAGATAAGGGTAGGCTCAGGCTCTCCCTGCCTAACTGCTACTCCTGCCCCACTACCTGGTCCCTCTGCAAGGAGGAAACCACTGTAATAAAGCAATTAGCTTTTGAAATGGGTTGCCACTCAATTCATAAGAGTAACTGTGGGGTGCTTTCAGTCTAGTGAGGGGTGCCTGATGTCTAAAAAGGTTGAGAACCGCTGAACTGCACGGTTTAGTACTCCTGAGCATCTCTGTCCTGCCATCTACTAATAGGAGACGCAGAGTGAGGTGCATGCGCAGAGCTGAGTGTGAGCCCCGGCATGGACACAGCAGCAAGCACTCTGGGAAGGAACTGAGGTTACATGAACAGAGGTGAGTGTGTGTGTGTGTGTGTGTGTGTGTGTGTGTGCGCGTGTACATGCACACGGGAGAGTTTTCCACAACAAGAAAAAGCCACTGTGATCATGGGCGATGTGGGGTCCCCCCATGGGCAATCCTGCCAACCGGGTAGAGAGGGGGGCCGGAGGTCCCCCGTGGGCAATCCCACAATGGCCGATCACTGTGATCACTGCAGCCACTTCTGGGAGTGGCTGCGTCCACTTCTGGGAGCAAGCGCCAGCCAATCACTGCAGCTGGTCCCAGGAGTGGCTTCAACAATTGGCTTGCATGTGGGGTGGGGAGGGGCCACCGGCGCTCCCACCTCCTCCCACTTGCCCATCACCTAAGCAGTGAGCGCAGCTGATCAGGGGGTGCACTGGCGCTTTTAAGGGTGCATGTGCACCCCCGTGCACCCCCTACCTATCGCCACTGTCTGGGAGCACCTTGCAAGCTTTCACTGGCAATAGCTGTTGCTCTCACCTGCTTTGCACTCTCTCCCCTGCCAGCACCTCTATGCTGTGAGGATTTCTTTCAGCACTTTCTTATCAGGGACATGCTTGAACTTCCGATGTTTCCTCTTTTGTGCTTGCAGCCGGCGTGCTCGTTGCCTTGCTGACACAGGAGCTGTAGTGATTGTCAATAACCCATCTGCCAAATCAGAGGTCAGAGTGGACAGGCCATGAGTGGCAGCTGTGTCTGTTGGAAATACTTTTTCCCCCAGCCATCATCAATAGCTAGCTTTACCATCGGAGAATTGAAGACCCTCTTTTTCCTCTCTGTTCTTCCTTCTCTTCACCAGATTTTCTCACTCCTCCACAGCCCCATCCCTCTGTTCTTTCCCTCTTCCCCAGTGTTTTCTTTTCACTACCCTCTCTGTATGTTTCTCTCCTCTGGCCACTCTTTCACTTCCCTCCATTTTTGCCCATAACACGCAGGCACATGCTCTGACCAAGGCCTTCAGTTGATCTGAGTCAGTTCATTGGAGCTGAGGGCCCCCCTCTTCCTAGCCTCTCTTCATTCCCTGCTTACGTTTGTATTCACGTAGCTTGGGCCAACTGTGACTGGAGGGCCGGGATGACAGTGCCTCACAGCGACAGTCCACATGGTCCTCCAATGGCACAATGACTTTTTTAAAGTTTGGCTTCTTCTGGACAAATTCAATCTTGTTTACCTATTGGGAAAGAATATAAAGAAACTCAAGCACTCTGTACATATGAATAATATCTTGCATTTCTATTGACATTCTTAGCATCAGAGGAAAACAGGGCTGGAAGGGACCACAGGAGATGATCTAGTCCAGTGGTGCTCAACCTAGGGCTTATGAGCCAGATCCATCCTTAAAGTGACTGAATCTGGTCTGTAGCATGGGGATCAATGGCAAGTCCAATGTGTCTCCTTCCCTGAACTTCACCATGCTGTTGACCCCCTCCGCAACCCTCCCTGCTCCATTCTTTTCCTTTCTTCCTCTCCAGCCCCCATTCCCCCCCACCCTGACATTAGCAGCCACCTCCTACCTCACTCTCTTTCCAGAAGAGTGGTAGCCAGCAGTGTAGCTGGGTTGCAAGCCACCTGGCCTCCTGCTCTAAAGGTCTGAGCTCCACAGATCAAGTTCAACCCCCTGCTCAAGGGCTCATCTAAATCATCCCAAACCAATGTTTGTCTAACCTGTCTTTAGACCTCTTCCTACAGGGTTCACAAACACTTTACTGGCAATGTACTGAATTCAGACTCGGTACAGTTTGATGAAGCTTCCATTGATACCAGCAGTGTGCTGTGAACTTAAATCAGGGAGGTCTGAATTTGGCCTCGTGCACAGAAAATCACTGCATCAGTTTTACCTAACATACAGCTGCTTCTAGTGTTGGACATGACCACTTAGTAGTGCACAGAACTACCGTGCAACTTGGATAAGAAATTCAGACTAAGCCTGTGTCTGTTGGCTTTGACAGAGTAAGCTGTAGGGGTATCAGAATGCCATGAACTAAAAAGTGATTCTGGGAGGATACTTCCCTCACACAAAGAAAGGAGGACTTAAGACCTGGTACAACCAGATGCAACTCTAGTGACTTTGATAGCACCATGGCTGAATTTGACTCAGGATCTTTGATGATTAACCATGGTAGGAACCTCAGAATTAACTCTCATGCAAAAGCATTTTGGCAGCACAACACTCCTGAGAGGCATCTTTCAGCCCTGACTCAGAGGGAAGAGCCTCTTCTTGCATCACTACCATCATGTCCTGGTACAGTCCCTATGTTTTCCTTGGTGGTCTCTTATTCAAGTACTGACCAGCCCTGTTGCTGCTTATCTTATCTTACAAGACCACATTGCCTGTGGAGGGCTGTCCACTGGCTATAAATGCTATCGCTGCTTCAAGTCTGAGACTGAATTCCTTTAAAGGCACTGCCCTCAGCAACATCACTCAACCACTGATCAAATCTCGACTGTTTATCTTTCTTTGAAAGCCCACTCCACACGCTTCAGACCACACGCTGCTCACTAGACAAACATTTCCAGCCAAACAATACAAAGACCTCTGTCCTCAGAGGAACCATTTCCAGGTCACTTTTTCTGGCTGACAACTGACCTCCTATTTGCTTTTTCCACAAAAAACAAGTCCCACTTTTGCCTCCACTCTCTTATGTCTCTTATTCAGTGAGGCTTTCCTGAGAAAGGCATTTCCTGCTGCAGCTGACTGTATGAGTGCCCCCCCCTTCCGTCCCCCCACCTGCTGCCTGCCTGGGCCCTGGGGGAGGTCCTCACACACCAGGCAGAGGATTTGCATGGGAGTGATTATATTTTTAAACTAGCTGTCTGGGGAGGAAGCATGGAGGAGCTTGCTATGAACTGAAAAGCTAGCAGGATTAGAGCAAGAGGTCAGCCAGTACGTGACTGTAGCAGGACTGGAGAGGAGGATCACAGAGGGGCTACGAGAGGAGGGGCTGTTTCAGTGCATATGTCAGGACTGAGACACAAGCTGAGTGAGGGATGGTGAGGCCAGCACCATGGACAATGCATTTTCATGGTAACAGGCAGTCCCCTTAGATGGGCCGTGTATTTAGTAGAAGAGCAAGCCAAGATAAGGGAGCGGGCAGAGGGCTTGGGACGTACCTGGATGTGTCGCACACGGACCCGCGTGGGGCGACACTGCACGTTGCGGTTGTTGCAGCACCCCGAGCACCGCTGCACCTCCACACAGGGTGGCCACACCACAAAGTTGGCATTGGTGGAATCCACCATGCTCCGGGAGATCTCAAACACCGCTGTCCGCGTCTTGCACTCAGCAAGGACAGCTGGCTCAGCAGCGGCTAGGGCATCTAGAGCAACCCAAGTGAAAAACAATTAAATAGGCTTTGTAGCAACCAGAGACCCAGTGCAGCCCCTCTAGGTGGTAAGAGAAAGGCTTACGCTGTCCCGCAGCTACAGAGATGTTTATTTTTTTCCCACCATCCACCCATTCAGTGCCCTGCACTGTTTCCCTCTGTGGGTAATATAGAGTCAAGCATGCTGAGAGTGCACAACAAGTAATGCTTTCTTCAGCTAACATCTTGGCTTAGAAAGGATGGGACCAGGCACTTCTCTGGAGATAGCTGATGTCACTGCTTTATGAGCCAGGCCTACAGAGCGATGTGTGATGTTTCTATCTCCTCCTCCACTCCTGAGGCTGAAGACCCTGCCTCCACAGCACTCCCAGGCCCTGCTGGACCCAGATGGAGCCAGAGGACAGGTCTGGGAATGCCAAAGTGCAAAAGGCCAATTGTGAGGACACCAGCCCAGGTCCATTTTCCTTCTATTCTGTTGAAGGATTTCAGCCAGTCTGAAGATTTGACAAGGCAGAACCGCCTCTCATTGTGTTTAGGACAATGTCACACCCATCAGAGACACAGCGTTAGACATAAGGCTACATCTACCCTGGCAAATCCAGTGCCTGCTTCCTTGCAGTCATGAAAAAAGGGCTTGGGCATTTCCAGCACTGGGTCACGAGGTTGGAAACAAAGGAGGGCATTAGGAAGCAGGCTGCAAATGCCTGCTCCCTGCTGTCTGCCCTCTCACTTGCACCTGTCTAGCTGTACCAAAGGACCCTACATTTGCTAAACTCAGTGTATATGCATCTAGCCTCACAGGCATTCTGTCATGGTCAAGCAAAAATAAGCCCACAAACATCTGCCCCTACGATGTGTATTGTGCAGATTATCTCTGACTCATGCGGAAAACTCCTGCACAGAAGTTACACTCACCCACACTTCGTCTCTCTCGGGACAGGGGGACAGGGTCATGACCAAGTTGGGTTTGGGTTGAGTTCAGGTCCAAGCTAGGACCATCCTCCTGTTCTGCAAGAGAAAGACAAAGCAAAGTAATGCAAGGTAGAGATAAAAGGGGAAGCAGTGGCTCAGGGACCCACCAGCACAGGGGTGGAGGAGTCAGACAATTCACTGGTCCATTCAGTCTACTAGCACATCACACCTGGAAGTTAAGGGTCAACCCCCAGCTCTAGTCACAAGTGCAACAAGGGCAGGAGGCTCTAACTTTATTTGTAACTTCATTCCAAGCCATTCAAAACAACAGGCCCATCTTGTTAAGAGAGATGGGGCCTGGAGAATCAGAAGCTAACCTGGGTTAAGAGATGGGCTTTAGCAGAGAGCTGTTTGGAATAGGGCTGCAGGAGTGGAGGGATGTTGTGAGGAAGGCTCTGGTGAATCAGCTGATGTCATGGACCCGCAGGAAGGATTGCAGGTCTGGACTGAGGCCCATGGACAAAGGTAGATGTTTGTCCAGGGCCACAGGGCCCTGGTGCTTGGAGCAAGCTGCAGGGGGTGGTTTGCTTTCTCATTCCCACCCTACTAGCCTCAATCTGAGCCACAGTCAACTTTTTGGCAGGAGAACAGAAAAAGAAACTGAGTTAAAAATAACTCTTCCCTTCTGCTACTGTAAGTTAAACCACAGGGCACTGGGGACAGTTTGGCAGATGATGGGAGTGGAGGGCTGATAGCATTTAGCCCAACTCCTTGCACCCCCACCCTGCTGCTTTTCCCACAGGAAGTGCCTGAACAGAGACATTCCCATAATCCCGTGGAGGACACGGGTCCGCAGCCTCTCCTAAGCCCTGGACAATGGCTGTGCTCAGAGACAGTTCCCGCCCAGCTGCAGCCCTTTCCTTCTGTGACCTGGTTTAGCTGCAGTAGGAAGCAGAATGGATGTCAGCATCAAGGGAGCTATTTTATTAAAGGGAGTTCAGGGCCAGTGAAAGTGCAAGATTGACTGAAGTGACAGATGCAACAGCAAAGCAAGAGAGGCCCATCACACCCCCTCCAGGATCCTTTCTGTGGCCCCTGAAAAAGTCATTGTAGAAGGGCAAGAGGGGAGATTTGGTCCCTATTCAGCTCATAGCCGCTCTGTGGGGACAGTCAAGGAGGGCACCAGTGGTGACCGTCGGGCCACTGCTCTAGTGGCACCTCAATCAGGCTAATGTCACCAGGCCCACGAATACTGAAAACAGTGGCTCACTACTTACTGGGGATCAGCTTGTAGCCTTACAGGATTCCCTGTATCATCCAGTTTTTCCTAACTGGGATCAAACCAGTGACCTGGCTTTGGCAGGCTCCATAACCTGCCCCCAAGCCAGCCTGGTCCCTGGAGAGAATCCCATTTCGCTTTGCCAGAAGAGCCTGTAGCCACTGGGATAGAGCTGTGCCTCTTCCTTACGCTTCGTGGCATGACAGGCTGCACGTGTCTTTTCTGTCCCTCTGCCCCCACCCCGCCATGCCACACGCTCTGGAATGTTATCGGGCCAGGGTGGGGGCTGCCTTTTGCGTAAAGGTTAAGTTGATGAGAAAAAAAGAAATAGCAACACTGTTGACTTGAAACAAATCTTCTATTGAAAAGTGAGTTTTCCCCTCCTTGTCCCCCTCCTCCCCCCGCTTCTCCCTCCAGGGTGTCCTTCTCCTTGATAGGCCAATTCAACTTTTGCTGACGGGGGTAGGGGACCCAGCCTTGGAAAAGCCAGCACGGCTAATTTTGGAAGCCTCACCATTGTGTGGCTCGTGGACTCAGAGGAGAACTGGGGGGGACCTCGTCGCCTCTTTCTAAGGGAAACAATAGCAGAACACAGCTGGTGCCCTCCCTCTCGCGTCCCCCCCCCACCTCCCAGCCCATTTTGAAAGGGAGCGGGAATGCTTTTGAGAACACGCCAGTGGTGCGACTGGCATAGGAAACAAAAGCAGGAAATTCTGTTCCCCCGTAGATAGTGTCTCGGCAAGGATTACAAAGCTACAAACAGACAAAACACCAGAAAGAAGGCGAGGGGGGGCGGGGGGAGGACGGGCGGGAGCAGAGGTTAGAATAGAATGGAATTCACTCTGAAGAGACCGTTTATAAATAAATTCCTGACCTAGCCCGGCGGCGGTGGCACGTGCTCCCATTCCCACACGTGCCAGTCTCTCTACTCTCTTCTGCTAGTGCAGGGTGACTCCAGCCCTGGCTGAGTGTCCCCCAGGCACCACCACATCCAGACCTTGGCCCAGGGCATGTGATAAAGAAGGGCCACCAACCACTGGCACGTTGGTGCCCCTGACAACGTAACATTCTTCCTCCCCTCTCTGTGGACCCTGAAAAGAGGCTGTCTCTGAACTGGTGCAAGCACCTGCCTGTTCCCACTTTATATACTGTACCTATGGACCAGGTCACTCATGCCCAAGCCTATAACCCCATTACCTCATAGACAAATCCTAGCTACTCACCTGGTCACCTCCCATCCACTCCCTTGAGCATCTTTTTACCTGTGGACTAGCCTGTCCATCTGCTTGCACATCTCACCATGAGCCACTTCCTTCATTCACCTGCTCCTCTTTGCATCCATTCATGTACTACTCATTTTCTCAACTGCTTCTCCATTTCCTAATCTAAGCCTGTTGCAGCTGAACCACCTCTCTGTGTGTCTCTTAGCTTGGGAGCTTATCTGGGTTGTTCTCCAGCACCATGTTCCTTGCCCAGGTCTATTTAAACTTCCCCAGACCTATTATGAATGAATTTTGCAGCGCACTTCAATAGATCAAGCACCTGGAGATTAAAAGTTTCCCACACTTGGAGCCTTTCTATTGTTCATGCCAGAAAAAGAAGGGATACCCCCCCCACATTGTGGGTGTTGTGAAAGGAGTGTTTGGTGTAGAGGAGATTTACCTACGGAGTCTATCTGCAGGGCATGTTGGAGGTCGCTGATGGTACGCACCGACCTGTCACTCAGCATCTTGTAAAGTTCTTCAGGAATGGGGTCCCCCTATCAGACAACACATAAAACAGGAAACAAGGGTTATACAGGTCCAACCTGCTAGTGCTGTACAAACAGTTCTAGTTATAAGGGTGAAGGGGAAGGTGGGAGGGAGCCTGTGTGAGAGAGAGAAATGCTACTGTGAAAGTGTGGGACTTAAAATCCAAGAGGTGGGATAGTCTGAGGCAAACTCTCCCTGTTTCTCCCTCACACAAGCAATCATACACGCATGCAGACTGGCCTACAGAATGAAAAAGTATGAGAACTGCTGAGCTGTAGGATTACACCCCAGGGAACCCTACATACTTTGCAAACAAGTCAGAAAAGTTTCACTATAAAGACAGAGATTATATGGCTTCCCCAGGTGGCCGGCAGCCCTGGTACATGCAGTACTGGCATTTTAAAAGATCTTCTTCTGCTGTCAGAGGAAACTTTCCCAATATTCCTCTCTGTTATGAAACTCACTCACAGGAGCTATCAGATGGTCTGTGGGTATGTTATTTTGTAATCATATCGGCCAATTACATATGCAATTTGTGTATAGTTAAAAAAAAAACACTGAGGAAAGAAAAATTGATTCTTCCTTTTCAGCCCAACTTCCTATTTCTACTTGAACCTTCAATGAAGTCGCGAATTCCACATCATGTCATAGGCATGGAGTTGTGATGTCATAAACAAATTATTCTGATGAATACACAAGACTGTATCATAAGTATCAGATACCAATACCAGAGACTTTGAATACTGACGTTATGAACCCTAAATTACAGATCAAATTCAGACTGGCTGTGGATGAATACAGCTCCATTGATCTCAATGAAATCTCATCCACTCACACCAGGTCTGGTGTTATCCCGTGACTGCACAAAGGAGAGGTGCAGGAGAGGAAGCCCTTAGTAAAAGACAATCTTGCAATAATAGGAAAAGAAACAGAGAAAAGTACTAGCCACCTGTTTGCTTAGCTCCAAGCTGTCTTTATTCAAGTTTACTCATGTGTGGAAAAGTTGCTCTTTCAGCTGGGTTAATCAGGCTGCTATGCAGTGGGTGGCATCTCAGCCCCAGCCCTGGGACACATCCCAGAGGCTGAATTGCTGTAACTGAGAGGAGCATTAGGCTCATGCATTTCTGAAACATAGGGTTTTTTAATGCAGTGTTTTATGGGTCATCAGTAAGATGCATGTGGCTGGTCTGTGGTGAACACTCGCTTAGTAAGGTTATGCTTTTCACAGCTGCTTTCGGGGTGTAATGTTTCACTTCAATTTAGTGCTGGGAATGATAGCCTTAGACACTGAGTCCTCTGTTTATCCAGCAAGCAGAAACAGCCTAGGCAATGGCAATGCAATATCCCCCTCCTCTGGCATCCACTTTTTATTATTCATGGGCCTCAGATCTGACTCTCTAACTCACTTGAAGCATAATTGAATAGCCCTAAATTCATGTGACTCAAGGATCACTGAAGGAGGATGACTTCTGACAACTACCAAGCTGGGGCTGGATCAGAAGCAGTGACCCGGAGATGGCGGGCTCTGTCACCCTCCTCCAGCACCCCTGCATCCCTTTTATCACATGCAGAGGAGTTTATACTGGAAAATGTTTGCAAGTCCACGTAGCTCTGCGCTGAGATCAGACCTGATAAATGGAACAAGACCTTTGTTAATGTTTGCACCTGTCAAGAAATGCACTTCTGTATGAATGCTGCACAGTACAGAAGACGCTGGTCCTTCCTGACACTTAATACGTGTAGGAAATGGAGCTTTATTTTAAACTCTGGTGGTTGCTGGGGTGAGCAGGCAGGTGTTACCAGACTAGGCGACTTTGGTGGAACTAATGACGAGAGGAGAGATATGACCTAGATAGCTGGGAAGGAGGAAGAGAGAAAGCTGTAGGATCATTTATGGATCAGTGCTCTGCAGCAAGGTTGCAAAAGCAGGCCTCAGATAATAGGAATTAGCTCCACTCCCTGCTCGCAGAAGAAATTTTAGGTGCCAAGTTTTTCTTGTCGCAGATGCTATCAGTTTGACTGAAACATGTCTGTGTGCTGAGGCTGCAAAGCTCATTATTCTCTCCCTGTGTCTCTGAGGCCATTCAATCTGTGAGGACAACATGCCTGGACTGTGACATTCACAGACTCTGGGCTCTGAAAGACTGTACACCTAGACTGGGGAGCTTGTTAGCTTTGCCAGAGAGCTAAACTGGTCTTGTGAGATGAAGAATCTCACCTCAGCAGCTGCGCAAGGGTCCCTTGGTCCCCAGGGCCAGGTCTGGGGAAGTTCATGGTCATCAGTGTGCATGGGCAATGCCTATGTGAGCCCATCTGTACATATCTAGGGCAAGTGGCTATGCAAGCAATACAAAACATAGCAAATCACACACACGAGTTACAGAGGGACATCCCTGGAGGCTCACCTGGAAAGGTGCACAGTGCAAGAGCTAGCGGTAAACACATCCACCTGATCCCATGATATAGCTGGGAGAAGGGTGGAGTACCACTACAGGGGTGGGACCTCCCTGCCAGCCAACCAGAGCAGCAGGGGCCTTTCCTGATATACCATTCCTGTTGGGGTCAGGTTATTCGTCTAGAGCAGGTTAACTGTGCGGTAGATCAAAGGAAACTCTTGCCTTGATGGAGTCCTGGTTGCCTGACAAGTGCCTGAGGCCTGGCCTCATGCCATCGTGAGGCACAATTCCTAGCAGAGCAAGTTTGTCCCTCCCTCTGCCCTCACGCCAAGGTCCTGCCTTCCCCACATTCCACATTGCTTGCATAGCCACCTACCCTAGATACATGCAGGTGGGCGCACACAGGTATTGCGCACACTCACCTATGCACACACATTCTTTTGGTGGCTTAACACCGTCCCATGATCTCAGTCCTCAGGAAGCACGTGCTCAAGGCAGTCCGCCACAGAGGCTTTGCTGGCCCTATTTTGAGTCAGCTACAGCATGATCATTATGTGCTGGTAGATTCTCAGCACGTCTGTGTGTGTGTGTATGCGTGTGTATCAGTTTTGCCTCCCTGCTTTCAAATATCAGCAGCCTTGGCTGTGCAAACTAATCCACAAGCAGCTCTCTCAATGTCATATACAGATCAGATCAGTGTTGCCCTACTTTCCTACCATTATTGCAGCATCAGATCCCCACACAGACCCTTCCATCGTGACCTGCAGCCCCCTCTCTATTTTTGTCCTTAAGACTAAAACATCAAAATACCTCTGTAAAAGCTGAATGCATGAAGTTGCTGTGGCTCTCTCTTTCCACTGTATGTGTAAACCTGTCCATAGAAATTGGGTAATCTAGCATACAGCCAGCTCATATAGGGGTGTGGAGGGAAGAGGGAATGCTAAGGAAACCAGTTCACTGCCCTAGGGTTAGATATATGCATTACCATGTAGAAGTCTCAGGCTCCTTTCCCAGGGTTTTTCCCTGGGCCATCAGGAGCTGGGAGTGCCAAAAAACACTGCGATCTCTCCCTGCAAGGGCAGAGAAGGGAGCATGCTGCACCACTCTGCAGTGATTCCCTGTAACCATGTGCATTGTGCAGACAAAGTTGCTCAGTCTCAGCACAGTCTGGCTCATTCCTTCCAAGCTGGTAGCAAAACACATGGCACAAGGGAGTGGAGATTGTGAAACTGGGTGGGAAAGAGAAGGGCCCTGGGGGCTCAGAGAAGGGAGCCAAGGACACTCCCAGGATAAGGGCTGCTCCACTCCTTTTTAGCTTGTGGTTCTTTGTATCCAACTAGTACCATGCCAGTGCCAGGAACAGGGGGAAAAAGGCAGTTTGGGGCAGGAATGTACAGGAAGGCACCGAGTTCACGTGCTTCTTCCTGGGAAGGTGGACAGGTTGTGACACTCCTGGGCATCTCACTGTTGAAAAGGATCACTCCTGGGCATCTCATTGCTGAGAGGATCAGGGGCAGGGTATTAGCCACTGGGATGCCGTGAGCCTGTGAAGGGTGGAGCAAGCAAGGTACAACATGAGTTTCCTCCTTCCCTCTCAAGTTCCCAGTGGGACATGGAAGGGAGACACTGTGAGTAAGGCTTGAGCCCCAGCAGTGCCTGCCAGGAGCCTTGTGTGCTGAATTAACCCCAGAGCCCATTGCTCCCTGTCTGAGTAAATCATTCAACTCCTTCACTGCCAGATCCAGTTATGGCAGACATATTAGGAATCCTGCAGCTCAGCTCCCAGCAACCATTCCTGCCTCCTCGGGTGTCAGGGGAAACCTTTCCCTTCTTCCTCAGAGTCCGTACCACGTGGGGGCAGAAATATAGGTCCTGTTCCCTACAACCTCCCATCAGATCTTTGCGCAGTTCTAACCACCAGTGCCAGCCACACCCACCCATCCCCCAAAATGAAGAGGAACCAGACAGTCCCCACCCCTCCCAATGATTACCAGCCTCTGGACAAAGTAAAAAAATGACTTTCCCATCAGCCCAATGAGAATCAATAGTGTTGGAAACAGTGTAAGAGCCACAGTCATTCTCTCCTGGCCCCATGCATCAGCTGATGGCAAGAAATAGACATACACGTGCATTGCCTTGCCCTTTCCACGAGTTTGCCCCAAACAGTCATGCAGCCTGTGAAACACTGGCATGGGTCAGTCAGAGAGGCTTGGGCCTTTCAGTCCTGGAGATAGGAACTAGAGAAGGGCCAGCAGGAGAACTACCAATTTGCCCCTCCCCATTCCTAAGCTCTTTGAATCCAAAATGTCCGGGCAGCAGATTCTTTTAAAAGCAAAGCCATGCCTGCTTTAGCCCACCCCTCTTTACGTTGCAAGGCAACTATTATGGCCCACAGCACAAATGAGGATTGTTTAGCATCCTTCTGTCCCAACTGGCAGCTACCTTCCTGCTTAAATGGTGTGCTCACTGCTGCTGAAAGGGCTCCAGGTTTTGTCAATAAGTGTGATTATTAGAAAGGCAGAGGGCCCCAAAAGATCCTGCTTTACAGCTCAGATCTCTTAGAGTTTAGGTGCAGCCCTGTGTTTGTGGGGTCCTTCCCCAAACAGTGTAGAGAAGGAGGTGTGTGGACAAAACAGTTCCTGTGTCTAAAGGCAATGAGGAGTCCCGCATCCTGCTCTGACAGTGCCTAGTGTCAACCAGTCAGTTGGGGTGGTACCAGGGATCTCTGTAGGCAAGGAAAAGAGCAAGGAGACTGCCCTGAATATGAGTTTGGGGAGGCCAGTTCTGTCGGGAGGGCTGACTGGAGCGGGGTGGGGGTGTCCTGAGGCAGTCCTAGAGGGGCTGGAATACATGAGTTGTAACTGCACAGTTGGCCAAGCAGCACCCAAGTGTGTGTGTTTGTGTGTGCATGTGCACACAGGCAAATGTGTACGTACATGCATGTGTATGTGTGAACACAGCTCTTGCAGTGTGTGGCACTGACTGTTGGAAGTGGGCACTTGACTCCTGTCCTCTCCCTCCCCTAGCACAGACAATGTTTCATGTTCAGGGGGCGAGGAAGGCACTTGCCACCCACAAAGGAAATACTCTCCCCTGCCCAAACAAACACAGCTGAGCAGCCCACAGCATTGACTGCTTCCTTTTGTGGTCTGTGCAATAAAAAACAGAGCCACAAGATAGAAGAGCTGTGCTGCTTTGCCTCCACCCCCTTCCTTGCACCCAGGCAGAGAGAGGCTGAAATGAAGAATGGAGAAAGATGATGCAGAAGGGAAGGAATATTTAGGGGAGGCACATTTCCCTGCTCTCTATGAAGGATTCACCCTGCTAATCCTCCCACTGGGTACACATAGGTGCAAGGAGGGCTAGGGTGCAGCTCCTGTGGAAGATGTGAAGGGCCTTTTGCTTCCTCATCACACCCCTTAGGCCCAAACAGGGACCATATCTTATATGGGTAAGGGAAGGTGGCAGGAAAAATAGCTCCAGGGTTGAAACGGGAAGAAGGGTTTGGTCTCCACTCACCATATGCACACACCAGCCAAACTGGTCACCTAACTCCATTTCTGAGAGCGGTTCCCTCCAAAGCTGTCTGTGTGGGTAGTTTCAGGGTTATTAGGGGTTTGGATTGTGTGTGTCTGTGTGGGGGTGTATATGGTCCAGGAGCCAGGTGATGTGTTTGCCTGAATGTGTCTAAATGGAGCATGGGGAGTCTAGCCTGACTCAGTAGATCCATCCAGATGTGCATGGGCCTTGCTGCATAACTGCACAATTGCAGTGCTGTTACACTGCTTCTTCCTTTCCATTCCCCTGCCCCTTCTGTTTCTATTTTCTATTGTACTGAAGGCCCTTCCTGGTTGTGTTGCACCTGAATTTGGTTTATATGTTTTTAGGGCAAGACTGGCTGCCTTGATTCATTTCTGCAAAGTGGCTCACCTGGCATTCTCTCTGAAATCAAATATAGCAGTAATTATGTGTGGTGCATGCATGTGCTATTTATATATTGATTTATACAGGTGAGTATCTGCCTGGTGCCTGCATAGTTGCATAGAGAGTGCTTGTAATTCCTGCATGAATGTGGGTACCTGCATGGGGGCTGTCAGCAGGACAGGGGCATGGTCTAAAGATCTTGTTCCTTCTCAGGATGCTCTGGTACAGTGACAGAGGCAAACTCCCCCCTTTCCATGTGTTAACCAAGACAGCTTTAGCTAGGTCTCTACTTTCTTTGAAACCCCCCATTGATTCTCCGTCATGGATTTTTCTTTTTGGTGAGGTTAGATGAGGAGGAGCTGCAATGTTTGCTTCTCATAGCCCAAAGATGCGGATTCTCAACGTTTCTTGAAGGAATAAGGGATTTCTCCTGAGTGCTGCTAGAGAAAGTTGGTGCTGAGAGGTCTATGCAGGAAACACCTGTTCCTAATTTGGACTCCCTGTAGCTTTTGGGTAAATCACGTGCCAAAATTTTCAAACTGAATTGCACCTAAAGCTTTACACAGTCACTTCAACAAGCGGACTTGTTTTCAACAGCAGACTGTGCCACGGCTCCCATGAAGGTCTCTGGTGGCAGGTGTCCCTGACTTTAAACATCTGACCACTTTGACTGAGGTGCCCAGGTAGGAATTGTAACACCCAGGGTTTTGTCCTTTATCTTTGGGCACTTTGGTTCCCTTGCTACACTGAGGTCAGCACTCGCCATACCTCATCCAGGAGCAATGAGGATTATCTGGTTGAGCCTTGTGCAATTCTCCTAAAAAATGTGAAGTGCTATGTAAATGCCCAGGCTGATAGTTGTCACCTCTCCCCCATTCCAGCTGTATCAGTTCTGTGCAGGAGGTACCAGGCATACAAGGCTGAATTCCTATCATTAAAGGGAAAGAAACAGTGCTCTGGTGGGAAATCCTGCAGCAGTTCAGGGAGGGAGAGAAGGTAGACAGTTAGCTTCTGGCAGAGATCTTGGATGGATTGCTGATATCTTTTTCCCAAGATGATCCTCCCCTGGGGAAGCCCTTCCTCTCCCTTGGTTTTATTTTGGTTTGGCTCCAAGGAGAGACATTGCAGCTGTTGAAAGGGTGGGGCCCGAAGTGTGCCAGCCCTTCCTCCTAGGTAGGTGAGGCACTGGAGTGGAGGGAACAGGGGGTGTCCCCACACTGGCAGGGCAGTGAAATCTGCAGGACAACTCATAAGAGCAGGGAGAACAAAAGAAGAATTCTTTCCACAGGTTCCTGGTCAAAACAACCTGTGTTGGCTGCAGCCCAGCTCCCAGCTTTCCCTCTCTGCCAAGCTCACCTCTAGATTAACTCTCTCCTAGTTCTCGCCCTTTGCCACTCTGCCTCTACCCTCTTTGATATACTAGCAGGGTTGTACTTTAGCATGCTGCGTATGTCTGTACTCTGATGGATCTTGTTCTGAGTTGTCTGTGAAATAAACGCTGGGAACAGAATGTCAGTCCTCCTCCAGCCCTGCTCCTCCTCCTTTCCCTGCCTCTCCCAGACTGAAATGCTTTGCTGCTGCCAGCTCACCCGAATGAAGGGCACCACAGATCCGGCTTGATTCCTACAGACCCTTTCTAATGATCCTTCCCTGCAGCTATACATTTCCAGCCACCCTGCTGCCTTTCTCCCACCCTTCATCCTGCCCCTTCAGAGGTGCTGTCTTGCTCACACAGCAGACACACACAAGCCACCCACACAGTGACATGAGCATGGTCTGATTTCCCTCTTACATTGATCATCCCTCTTACACTGGACAGAACTAACTCCACCAAAGCAAATAAGCCAGACCCTCAGCTCATGTAAGTCAACCTAGTGCTGTTAAAATGAATGGAGATGGCCCCCTTCCCCTGCTCCTATGAGATAGAGTTAAGGGTCTGTCCCAACTGAGTTAGACTGGGGTAAAACTGGTACAAGCGAGATCAGAGTCCGGCTCCCACAGGTACACAGGGCAGGCTTATATACACAAACCTCTTGGAAAAAAATAGAACTAGGAAAGCAAAAGAAAGGACTTTGGCCCTTTAAGAACCCCACCTTCCAAAAGAAAAAAAAAAAAATCTCTCTCCAGTCTCTGCAAATCCCTGCAATCTTCCCTTCTGGTTCCCTCTTGGGCATTTGTTCAGAACTGATATGAGGAGGTTGCTGCAGCTTGTGGCCCAGACCAGCTGGAGAGCACATTGCTGCAGCCAGGGCTGGCATTGCACTGCAAGGACTCCTGGAGCTCCCAGCTTCCATTCAGCCTGACCTCCCATCATGGGGGAAACCATCAATCTCAAGCTACCAGAGCTCTTTCATTCACTCCATCTCCAGCAGCTCCCAAGACATACTGCAGGCTTCTTTCATTCAGCCTTTAGTACCCCTCCCTCCACGCAACAGGTCGTTGAGGTGCCCTCTTAAACTACCAGATAGGTTCAGCCTTGCTTTAATTCTGGCAAAACCCAGAATCTGCAATCCTTCTCCCCGCTACTCGCATGCACAGATGCACCCTGAGATTCCCTTGGATTGCATTTTTTTGGTTGGGGTGTGGTGGGAGGAGATACTGCGGGAAGGTACAAGCAGGTAGCCCTAAGCGTCAAGGTAGCAATTCATTAGCTACAAGGGCAAGGGGCAGTGGTGAAGCACTGCAGAGAAAAACAATCTGACTCAGGTTCATTTGGTTTAAAGAGCAAAACTCATAAATGCCAGAGAGACTGAAAAGCTGCAACTGCCCCACTTGTCCACAATGGGTGGGGATGGGGAGTCAGCACTGAGTTCTTCCACCTCCTCCCATTACCTTTTACCTGCCAGAGTGTTGCTTATTCAAAATATAAATTCCCCCTTATATATTTGCTTGCCTCCTAAAAGCCAAGAGAAGTAAATTAAAATAATCATAAACACACAAGTGTCCACAGACACACTGAAACCTGTCAGAGAAACAAGCAAAAGGAGTTCTCCTTCTCTCTCTCTCCTCTCTGTAGTCTTAATACTGGGTCTAAAGTTTACTAGACATGGGTTCATCTCCCTTGTAGAATAAAATGGGTCTTTACTTACCTCGGTGCTGATGAGAGGCAGGTACCAGAGACACACGAATAGCACCCCGAAATTCATACCGACTCCTATCCCCAAGAGTTCCAGACACATTGAAGGGGAGACTTGACAAGAAATCAGTTTCCGCTGACAATCTAGTTCCAGCCTTGCCTCATGCATAGAAGGCTCTGCACACTCTCATTTCCACACCCCGAGTTATTTTCCACAATCTTGAAGTGGGGAGGAAAGGGTTAAAAAGAACCCCCTTTTTCCTCTAAAAAAAATAATTCTGTATGAGTTGTCTGTCCTTTTTTCTGTCTTGTAAACCAGAAGGAGTATAGGAGGAGAGCATAAATAAAAAATGAATGCAGACCCCCAAAAATGTATGCATCCAGTCTGTATCCCCTCTTAGTGAAAGAAATCTTTCTGCATTTCTTTTTTCTCAGGTTGTCCACCAGCTTGTTTTTTCCTTCTCAGTTTCCTTTTTCTTTGAAAAAAAGTCTTAAACAAGAAGGTAAAAATGATTTGCCATATTTTCCAAATATCAGAAACAAATTCACTAATTCCTCTCCCAACAGAAAACTTTCCCAAAGTTTTATACAAAATCAGGTAACAAAGTCTTCTTCCTTAATTTTTACTTTCTTTCCTATAATCTTTTTCTTCTTCTGGTATATTTATTTTTAAAGAAATGCTGTTGTTGATAATTTTTTCTGTCTAAGTTTAAACTTCTGGTCTTTGGTGCCTTTTCTTTCAAAATATGGTTGGCAGTTTGGTTGAATGTGAGCTCTGGTTTGGTTTTGCAGACAGGTGAGCAAATGTTTTTGCTGGACTCTGGGTGTGTGTTGAGTCTCGATAAGTCTCAAGCTCTGAGCGATTGCTGCTGCTGTCTCTTGCTCCCTGTTGCAACAAGGAAAAAAAAGGTAAAATCAAATGGGAGGAGAGTGAGCAGCGAGCTGGTGGGTCTTTATTTCAGTCTGCAAGAGAGAGAGAGAGAATAAGGTGCCACCCTTTCAGCTGTTCCTTCTTTTAAAGGAGAAGAAAGAGAAGGGGTGGAGACTGTTAGTAACTCCTCTCTTGGCTGTGTATCAAAGAGCAAGGAAAAAAATTCTAGTGAGTCAATTCAGAACTCACCGAAATGAAAAAGACCCTCAGTAAGAAGCATAGGGAATGTGAATGTAGAGACAGAATTAATATCAAATAAGAAACGGAGAGAGAAAAATCCTTCAGGATTGGTGAGGCGAGAAATAAGGAGAGAGGTATTCCAGCAAAGTCATGTTTGGCCCATGACTAAGACTTTCACTGCTGCCTGAGCACTTTTTTAAGCTTAACTTGTGATTTTCCCCACCCTGCTTTCTCTGGAGGGAGATATGGTTGTAATACCTTTGATCTCTTTACATGCACAAAAAGAAACATTCAGGAGTTGTTAGAACAGAATTTGTGTTGCTCTCAGCACTAAAACGTATTTTGCCACACAATTATCTCCCCAGTCATAAACATCCAAGGGGAAATGAAGCAAGCAGATATTTGCTGAGAAAAAGCGGGTCAAGTAGGAGGACTAGCTGACAGGTGAGCTCAAGACAGAGTCATCTCTTGTCAGAGAATGTACCTGTACATGCCTTCTCATGTCCACAGAGGTGTTCTCTTCATGCACATAACAACATGCTGTTGGCAATATACACATCGTGCACAGTCACAGGGTGTTTTTTCCACTGACACACACCCCCCCCTATACACTCTCCTGTGCATATAACCAGACACTGACATGCCTTCATGTGCACAACAGCTTGCTCTTTCCTTCAGTTAACCTAATCTGGTGCAAAGATCACACACCTCCACAATGATAAGCAAACTCATTGCACTCATATAACCACAGACACCCATGTTTTGTCACTGACATACAAGGTCACCTCCTCTCATACAACCATCATATGTTTCCATATGCTATACACAGTCCATCACCCACAGACCTGCCCACACTGCCCCATGCTCTTTTCTCTCTGATGCAAAATCAGAGATGCACCTGTTTTGAGCCAAGTGCCTGTTTCTGCTGGGATTTCTTCAGCAGAAAGATTATTTCAGTTTTAATACCCAAGGGATGTGCAGGCACTTCACATAGCAGAAAGCAGGACCCTGGTGGTGCAGTGAAAGCTCACACAGGCACTGCCTCTGCTTTCTTCAGTGATGGTATGCACATAACTGTGATTATTAAAACTCAATTCACTGAATTAGAATGCAATTCCTGATGTGTCCTGGGATCTTCTCCCCAAGCAGCAGCCAGCCCAGGATGAACCTTATGCAGTATGACTCGGTGGTCATCACAACACCTCCCAGCTTAGCTTTTTTGTACCCAGTGGGCCTGATTTGGATCCCCTTCATGCTACACTGGGGTACATAAAAACAGAGCCAGGCTCATTTCTACAGTGCTCACCTCTCTAATAACCACCCAATCACCTCCTCTGCTCCCTGCAACAGATAAAAATGCAACTACTCACAGAAAATCTGACAGTCACATAGGCAGGCTAGACAAAGGGAGGTGCTTTTGCTGCTTTAATTCTGAATCAAGAAGCCAGTCTCTCTGCTGGTTTAAAGTCAGCAGAGCTATGCAGTTACAACCACTGGGGAACCATCCCCAGGCATGGAGGAGGAGGGAAAAGGCTTGACATTGGTTTAAGAACCACCTCCTCCACCCCCAACACTGAGATGGCAGATTCTGTTCTAACTGCCGAACAGAAGTGTTAGGAAGCAGTTATTTGATGTTAGTCTCCCAAGCATTTCCACCTCACCAAACTATCGCAGATCTTGAAGAAGCTTCTGCTTAATCACTCCAATTGCTTTAGTTACATCCTCGCGCACACAGTCACATCTTCACATACACAGAAACACTTGGCATTTCTGCTCCCTTCATTCTTTGGGCAGGATCCATCTTAGCCTGGGCCACACCACATCAACCATCATCACAACATGTCCATATAGAGTCAGATCTGCAACTACGCTAAACTAGCTCCACTGACTTCAACCAAGTTAGGTTGAATTACCCCAGCTGGGGACCTAGCCCATAAACCCTGCTGGCAGTCTTTATTTGCTTAGGACTGGAGCAGTACATGTACGGGAGGGTTATTTTAGCTGGTCAGCAATGAGATGCATCAGTCAAGGTGAGTGGGGCTCAGAACTATTGTACAGAGGGTCCTGCAGTTTTGCTGGGTGACAGTGGGAAATGCCGGATGAGGTTAGAGTCTGCTTTTCTATTTCCGGCTCAATTACGTATGTGCTTGGATGGAAATACAGTTATTTATTTTGATGTGAATGATGCTGGGCAATTTTTAGAAGCTCAGCATCAGAAAAAAAATAGATAGTCCCCATTGAAGCCTGTGGACAAGGAAGAGGATGTTTGTAACTTGACTACTCATCTACCTATGACCCCAGCTGGAAATAGAGCAAAGCAGGATTTAGAGTGAGTAGGCTTTCAGACACTTTTCCTTTACTCTTTCTGTTTTTGAAACAGAAAAAGATTTTTCTCTTATGAAAAAAATCTTTTAAAAGGATTAGAGCAAATTCAGATTCAATGCTAATGGGTACCACTCCACTGAAGTCAATATCATTCAGCCCCACAGAGTTGCTTATGCTCAAGCTAAAGCTAGCTATGTTTATGGCTGGTTCTGTGTCCTTTCTTTCAGTGCCTCTCTGAAATGGGGTCTTCAGGTCTGTGGTAATGTCATTTTGCTGTATCATCACCTCACAGTGTTTTGCTACTGCATTGTCATTGCTTCTTGTATGGCAGCAGGGATGAGGTTTGGTTGTGCTATAATGACAGTGAGCCAAAACATCATCATACAGCATCATGGCTTGATGAGGCAATGTCATAGCCTCAGAATGGCTCAAGGGATCCCATTACACAGACCACAAACCTGAAGGCCCCCTGGGGTTTCCTAGCCTGAAATCTTAATATGAAGGATTAATTAGAAAAGTTTTTCCCTGCCTTTAACCAGTAAATAATTATATTATCCTCATGGCATTCATTGTCTTATTATTGGGAGCTAGGTTAACAGGTCTGCAGACAATCGAGATTCCCTATCACTTGGCTCTTCACCCTTCAACTTAAACACTGGCCAAAAAAACCCCCTCTGCTAGCCAGAGACTGAGGCCAGGTGCAGACATTACACTTTTACCGGTATAAGTGATCAGAAACTGGTAACAGAAGTTCAGTACACATAGACTCATTGGCGGTACATAGGGGGTGCATGTGGGTGCATGTGCATCCCATGAGATGGGCTGTGCACCCCCTGGAAGTGCCAACCACAAAACCAGAAGTGCACTTCTGGTTTTGCCGCTGGCTCAGCGATCGGCTGCTGGAGGGGACGCCACCCCCATGTCAGTGATCTGCTGCCCCCCCAGACTTGGGGGGCACCAATTGCCCATGCATAGACTGGTTTAAAAATAGCAGAGCCGGGTCTAAGATTTCCACCCCCACCACAAAGGGCAAATGCATGTTCTGGTCACTGCTGATCTAAACTACACTGCTTACAGAAAATTGCATGCCTTAGATTGATTCTGCCTTGGGCTTTCTGAATGTCTGTACCTAGCCCACATGTGCAAAGTAGGAGTCCTAATAACTTTTTCAAGCAGTTTTTAGGAATGAAAGCAAAATTCAGCTGAGAAAGAAGAGTAGTACTGAATCTGAATGGTAGAATCAGTCGCTGAATAACAACAGTATTAGCAGAGCCTGAAAGTCAGGATGGTGGGTGCCTCAGTAGAGCTGAGTGGGACTGCAAAGACTGCAGGACCAGGCCTTTGGTACATTGGTAGAGTTGTCTGAGGAGCGCAGCCTGGGAAAGCAGAGGGTGTTGCAGGGGAGTACTACTCATTAGCGTGGTACAGGTGAGGACACTGGCAAAACTCGAACATGGTGGGTGGGGAGCAAAGGGCACAAACAGCCTAATTTAGGTTCAAGATAACAAACCAAGCTTTGCTAAGGTAAGAGTTACTAGGGTGGAAACAGCAGGCAGTCATATACTACTATTGCACATGGACAGATTCGCCTCTGGTGTAACTCCCGTAACTTCAGTCAAACCACAGCTAAGAATGAATTTGGCCTCCCTTAAATAATGATTTATGATTAGTTTAGGCCAGAGGCCAAGTCCAAGTTCACATCAGTGTTATACCCATTAAACTCTGTTGGCTTTGGGTTTACCCCAATACAAGTGAGCCCAGAATCAGGTCCTAAATATGTGATTTACACTGCTATTTATGTCGTTTGGCCCAGAGACTTCCATGGGAGTTGTACCCACTTCCTGAAGGCTGAATTTAATCTAAAGGAGGAAGAAACAAGGAAAGGGGAAGAGAAAATGAAGGAAGGAGACAGAGACAGGGTGAGGAGCATTGTCATTTATAAATACAATTACTGAAGGACAGAGCAAAAGGTGTTCAGGAATTGCATCATCTTTCTCTGTGCTGAACTCCAGGAACTAGGAGAACGAAGGGGTGTCTGGGGTCTCAGGTATTAAATAAAACCCTCACAGAACAACAGCATGCAGAGAGAGAGAGGGATGCCGCTTAGGGAGTCTGTGCCTGTGATAAACTGCCAGGCTTCCTCAGGGAATCCCCACTTTGCCTATCACCGACTTAAGCCAGGGTTTCCTCTGCCCCTTGTGAGCTGATTAACCTCCTTCTCCCTTGCCATAAGGTATCTCTGATCGAGACTAAATGAAGGAGAGAGGGTGAAGAAAGGGAAAGCATACAACAGAACCAGGGGCAATGTACACATCTTGATACAGAGGGGATAACAAAGGCGCTTTCACATCTACCCTTCACCCCCATCTCTACACGTTCTGGAGCAAGAAGATGGAGGCCTGCCCCTGAGTGCATGAATGAGAGAGAAACTCAGAGTAAGGGGAAGTGTGAGGGCCAATGTATACCTGCTCCCTCTGTGCGCATGTGTATTTGCACAGGAGACAGGGAGAGTGCAGCCCTCCCTGCACATGCCAACACCCCTCAGCCCCAGGATTAGGGTAGAAGGGGGCCCTCTCCTCACCCTGGCAACAGCTTGCTGTGTCTGTGTCCCCTCCCCAGTCCATTCCCCATCTCTTTCCTGTTTTGATGGAAGGAAAAAAATGTTCTGCTTTCTTTCTTTATTTTTCCAGACTGATGAATAGCACTGGAAAGGAATTTCTCCCCCCCCAATACAATAAATACTAATAATTACCTATATACATGACATACATCCCAGCTCATCCTGTTGTTGTTGGAGAGAAACATATTATTTTTATTTCCAGATCGGGTGATGTGGAGGAGGGGGGTGGGAGAGGGATAGAACATTTACCTTTGCTTCTTCCAATGATCCCACCCCCAGCCCTGGTTCCCCTTCCCCTTCCCCTTCCCCCAACTCACCAGACTCCTGTCCTTCTCCCATCTAGCAGCAGCAAAGACAAGGAAGCCTGCTGAGTAAGAGTAAAAATAGCCCTGGCAGTTACTCAGCTCCTGAGAACATGATAACATGACTCATGATGAGAAATAAAGATGAGGGTTGAAAATTATATTAAAAACAAGCACCCTTCTCCCCTCTAACCCATCCTGGTTTCACAGGGCTAAATAGAGCACTATGGATACAATGGATATACATATAGGGCCAAAGGAAATGGCTAATAACCCTGTAGGTTGAATGCCAGGCTCCTCTATGGCATAATGCCAGTGAAGCCACTGGGGCTACGGCAGAGATAGGAATTCTGTCCCAAGGGTCTGATTAGTCACTCTGTTGATTTTGATTCTCATTTACACCTGTGTGAGTTAGGGAGAAATCAGTCCTCCTCCAGGCCTAATCTCATTTACATTAATTTAAATCTGCAGGCACTCCCCTAACTGCAAAAGAGCTATGGTAAAACCTTGACACTTCAAATTCCTTGGGATCTGCCTTTGGATTTACAGGGGTTGCTGAGATCAAATCAAGGGCTCAAAAGTTCTCTTTTCTCCTCTACCAGCAGGAGAAGCAGAGCATAGGCACTGGCAACACGAGCTCCCCCCAAATCCTGTGCCCTGCCCGTGTGCCTCAAAACTGCTCTAGAGGAAAGCTCTCCAGCACGGACAGGGGAGTGGATTACCTTCTACAGCCCGTTTAGTCCTCAGCTACTCAGTTTAGGCTGCCAACAAGAGACCCAGTAAGTACCTGTTGTGCTGTTAGTTGCAAGGCAAATACTTGCCCTCTCTTTCCACAGCCCATTTCACCCTGATTGCTGGACAAACCACAACTGGATGGACACCCCCAAGGGCTAGTATGGAAATAGCAAGGTCTATGGGAGGGCAGGATGCAAGAAAGAGATGGGGGTGCTCACTTGTGGCGTATGGAATAAGGAGTAAAACTAGGCTTTGAGCTGAAGTGCAGGAAAAAGAGCACTGTACTGAGGGACCAAGATATTTGTCCTACGAACCCATGTTTGGATCCACCACTGGTGTCATTTATTTGCACCTATGCAAAGTGCATGTAGAGTGCTATTGGATCAGATTTCTCCACTCACTCACATAAAGCAAAGTGGAAGGCAGTGGAATACCTGGTCTGCAGTAGGCAGGGAGCTCAGCAGCAAGATACAATCAGACCTTTTACCTCCAGAACATAAGAGGGAAGAATGCCAATAAAGTAGGAAGCTTTACACTGCAGTATATCAGGACTGTATTTAGAGTCCACACCAGGGGCACAGGGTTCCAGTTCAGGTTCTTCCCCTTCTCTTGGGGCTATCCCTGAAATCCTTTTCTGACTTGATATTTTCCTTAACATTTCTGCCAAAATAAATAAGTACCCACAGGTTTCCTCCATTCCCTGCCACCTCCACTCTGGTAGCTCCCATGAATCCCTGAATTTAATCGCTACTCCCCTTACCCATTTCTCACAGCAGGTAACAATTCACAGTCACCCACCTGGAACACACCATGCCCAGAGAGATGAAACAGAGAAGTGTGCCAGGTCCAGAACTTTTTTTCTTTTATTTTAAGAAATGTTTCTTGTTCCAAGCCAAATCAAGTCCAAATCCGTGAATCAGTCTAGATCCATAAGTGGCCCTACAACTGGCAAACATCCTCCCCCCTCACCAGGGGCTTCAGATATTTTCAAAGTCTTTTGGCAGGCATCCTACATGCAGGCCCAAACCCAGAGGCTTGGGGTTCGGATGCCCCCAAGTTTTGACTGCCGTCAGCCATATGGCCACAGGAGCAAGCTAGGGAGAAGTCCCCCCCATTCCATAAAGTGGGCTCCCCCTGTCATGGTTGCTCAGGGACAGGGTTACCTACAAAGACTCCCACCTAACTGACCCAGGACTCTGACTAACAAGACACCCACCACCCATACGCACACACTTGACTGGTCTAATACACTCCTCCTCCACCCCTAGTGTGCCCAGACAAAGTGGCATCTCTCAGGACAAAGCGTTTCAATAGATCTCCTGCCCTCTGCCCTCTCCTGAACAATAAGAAATCAAGGAATATTGTCCTGAGCTGAATGAAAAGATCTAAATATAGAGTGTCTGATGTGTTCTTGGTTTCCTGCCCATGACTCCCCTCCCGTCCCCTCCTCCCTCTGCCTCCCTAGTCACTACTTCTCACTCACTCATGCTAATCTCACGCAGCCACATGGAAGTTTCAGATTGGGTGAGATCACTCTAAGACCCTGTCTCCCCAATGATGAGACAGAGGGGATTTCCAAGTTGACTCTATCCTCTCCCAATGACAGGGCAGGGAAAGAGGTAAATGTCAGAAAATAACATTTTTGTGCACCAGCTTGAGAGCTCTTTTAGAGAGAGAGAGAGCTCATCTTTCTCTTCAATATCACAATTTCTTCCTGTACCCACTACCATGCTGGCCCTGGGCCACCCACACAGCACCACCAGCACACCTCAGCCTGGCTCTAGCACTCCCTACTATTCCAGTCCCAGGCTCCTACACCACTCTGCCTTCCTGGCTGCCTTCTTACCTGCAGCACCTCCTGCTACTGCAGTTCAGGGTCCCTATATATAGCACTGCTCATGCACATGAGTTTTTATTCTCCCACTCCTTCTTGTCTCTTGAAAGCAAAGTGGGTCAGAAAAGAACATATCTCAGAACAAACAGTGGTAGAAAAAGCTGGTGGGGGTGGGAAGGTGGGCACCAAATGATTTGCTGACAGTGTTTTAACAAGGGACTCCCACTGAGCTTTTCCCCTTTAGCTGGTGATAAGCATAGGCGTAGCAAGGGTGTATGCAAGTATCTGGGGAATCTATTCATTTGTTTTCCTCTTTAAACACAAATGCTTTCCCAGAACCACAACCAAGGAGGGAGCCAACACCTCCTAACAAACAAACTTGTCTTAAATGCACACAGAGGAAGAGTTTATATCTTGTTCCTGAAAAAAGAACACACACAAAAAAAAGCCTAGCCCAAGTGCATTGACAGGATTGCTTGGTGCCATTTGAAATGGGATCAGGGGGAATCAGCAATATCCTCTCCAGGAAATGTTTTCAAAAACCTCTGGTGCTTGAAGCCACCTGATGCATACCAGCACTTTAGCTCTGCCACAGCATTTGTGTGAGCTCCTGGGGGTAAAGCCAACTGCTGCAGCAGTACCCAGGTAGGGGGCAAGCTTGATTACAGGCAGAGAAATCACTTCAGCCCTTCCTTTACTTTGGAAAACCATAGCAGGAGTTCCCTCCAGCCTATCCTTGGTTTTGTCTCCATCCTTGATTTTATTTCTAAGGCGAGCAGGTGGAGCATGACTTCAAATGCAGGCAGACCTTCCCACGCCTTGCACTCTTTGGCTGCATAATTTGGCAGGGGGTGGTCTTATTTTTTCCTTTTGCCAAGAATCTGGGGGCCGGCTCTTTGGAATGTCGCTTTCATGTGCCAAGGACAGCGTGCCAAACATGGTAGAAGTGTGGGGGGAAAGCACTGTAGCCCCACAAGGAGCAGGGGAGGGAAGAAAAGGACAAAAACACAAGGGGCAAAATCACAGAGAGGAACAAACCAGCTGTTGGGAGTCGGAGAGGCAGAAGGGAATGGCACTGCAGCTCCTGTTCGACTTATAAATTAGACATGGGTGATGAAAAGCTCAGGAGATGGGGGAAGGAATATGGAGCCTTTTACTTCTAGGTTATGAATTCAGCTCCTGTTCCTGGCTGGGGGGACTGGAGGCTCAGGGAATAAGAGACTGGGAACAGAAATGTTCATCTCAAAGTCTCCAGGTTTGGGTGTAGCTGCCAGAAAGCATCATGCTAACGAGCGTAGGATGGAAAGAGAAAAACAGGTTTCAGGGCCACTGGAAATCAAACCTCCTCAGATGATCTGGACTGCCACCATTAGCAATCTCTGTGGCAGGATATCCCCACCTCTCTAAGGTGTGGGGCCCATCTATACCTCACCACCATCTGGACCAGATCTTGGCTCCTGGAACAGCCAGAGGGGAAAGAGGTGTGAAAGCCAAGACACACCTGAGCAATACGTTGCTTCAGCCAACCTTTCTCAACCTCCTCTGCATTTCTCTCCCTAAAACAGTGGTCACCAATCAGTGGATCTAGATCCACCAGTAGATCTCGGAGCCTCTTGGAGTCAATCCGAGGCTGGGGTGGCGGGGCTGAGTACCCGCGTGCATGCACACATGCAGCCCAACTCAGCAGGTTAGTCTGTGGGGAGGGGAAGGGGAGAGGGCTAGATCAAAGCCCCCATGGTGAGGGACAGTGCTGCAGAGGCAGGAGCAGGGGTAAATTGAGTGGGGCCCTGGCTGGGTGGGACTTACCTGCTGGGGAGGTGCACCCCCAAATCATTTTTTCTCCCTGTGACTCAATCTGCCCCCCGCCTTCCCTCCCCAAGATTTACTTGCTGGTGAGGGGGCGGGGTGGTGGCAGCACACAGTAGATCTTGGGTTGCTTTTAAATGCCAAAGGTGATCTCCTACTTAAAAAGGTTGGAAACCACAGACCTAGAATAAATGTGAGGCAGAGAGACAAGGAGGCTGCCATGGTCTCTGCAATCAATGCCAAGGAATCTTTATTTTTAAATTCACAAACAATGACCCAGCAGCTGCTCCAAGACTGTTGGGGTTTTGTAAACCAGTGGAAATAATATACATTTAATTAGCTCATTTGAGCTATATTTCCTTTCCCATCATTCAACATTAAGGGCAGGTGCCAAAATGACCCCTGACAAACCCTACCAAAGGGTCATTTATGCTTATTCCTAATTTCAGAAATGTAATTTTCCCTTTTTCCACCTTGCTTTCTCTTCTTCTCATTAGTGGTTCAATTCTGTGGTTTTCTCTACTTCTCATTACTGGTAACAATTTAAGATGTTATATTTACTAGGCATAGGGTCCCAGAATATCTGGGGATTTACAGGCAAAATGAAAAGACAAAAGGCCGACTGCCAGTACCATTAAAATCAATGGCAAAGTTCATGTGCTTTCATTGGAGTTGGTCAAAAGAGAAAAACACATAAACAATCACCATGTAAAACAGCATTTTTTTAAACAACCACTCAATATGCTCTTAAACTATAACAAAAAATATTCACAAAAGAACAGCCCAGAATGTCCAACAGTTTGCCATTGTAAAGTCAACAATTTTCAAGTACCTCAAGTTTTCATCAGGACTAGGGCCTGACCCAGTTCCCTTCTTTGAACGCTTTTTACTGTTTTCCAGGGATTAGTACTAGATCCAATACACTCTAGTTCATAGATCAGCGATTCTCAGCCAGGGTGATGCAGCACCCTGGGATTCCTTGAGATTCTTTCAAAGATGCTCTGGGGTACCATGCAATGTTAACATTGTTCAGTGTGCAAACATCTATACATGATTCACAAGATAAATCCAGAGATTTCCAATAGGAGTCCACAGTATCAAAAACGTTCTGAGCTGTTTCATAGTTTCATAGTTGTTAGGGGCTGGAAGGGACCCTACAGATCATTGGGTCCAGCCCCCCTGCACTTGAGCAGCAAAGAGTGTTGGGATCAGATGACCCCAGCAAGATGGATGTCAAGACCATCTTGCTGGGTTATGGTCCTTCAGAATTATTTACAACAGAAGATTGGATGTATTATTTTTCTGTAGTTAAGAAATGAATAAAAGTTTGGAGCCCGTGTTTTCTGAGGAGTGCCCTGACTTTAAAAAGGTTGAGAACCACTCCCCTGTTGACATCACTGAGGGTGAATGAGGCTGGGGATCATGCTGCTATATCTGAGCTAGCCTGCTAGATTCTCCACTGCACCACGAAAATCAGTAAATAGAAGGTTTACGAGCTATAAATGCAGCACCTTTTGTTCTTCTCCTCTGTTTACCTCGTAATAATTCCCCAGAAGCATTTATTTCTTTTTCTAAACCAATATTGTTAGTAAATTAGATGCTGGTGAAAGGTGATGGACTGATGAGTCCTGGGCACTCCAGATGGGAGTTTCAAATGTGATGCAGTAGCATGAGCCCTCTCATCTTCCAAGGGCATGTGTTTCTTTAATTACTTAGTCAAAGCAGTGAAAGCAAAGTAGCACTATTTGAAGGCTTGAGGAAAGGGTTTACAGATTCACGGAAGTTAAAGGCTGGAAGGGACCTTGTGAGATCATTGGGTCCAACCCCTCTGCTCTGGGCTGGAAAGACTGATGGTTTCTCCTCCAAGACATGACCATCCAGTGGCCTTCTGCTGAGAGAGCCAACACAGGCTAATGTTGGGGGTGGATTTTAGTGCTGTCCCACTAGGAAATGCACTGAAGCTCCATGTCTACACTATCTCTGTGCCATGCCCAAGAGTGCTACCATGGCACATGCTCTGCCCACTCACTCCCATTCCACGTACAGCAGCTTCCCACAATGAGGCACCTTGGAGCATCCCTGAGCACATGTCCAGCACTAACTTCAGGCTCTCTGTCTCCAGCCTGCCTACTTATTTGCAACTGGCACTGATCCATGGGGCTACTCTGCCTCACTGCTGGGACATGGGACACAGATGGCTGAAACATTTGAGAGCAGTCCTCACAGACAGCACAAAAGTGGGGCAGGCACAGCCCAAATGTCAGGTGGGAGAGAGTGGCCACATTATGTACCACAAGCTGGACTGGAGCTGGTAATACACAAGTGCCATGCTCGATCCCCTTCTTCCTATCTTCCTCTCTCCACATTTGCAGAGGGAGCTCCCTGCAGACTGGCTGAGCCTGTGAGACAGGGTAGAAAGAGGAAAGAGGGCATCTGAAACCTTCAGAAAGGCAAAAACTTTCTTCCCTTCCCCTCCCTCCCAGATTCTGAATGCCCCTAGACTGCACGTGGTTTCTGTCAAAACAAAATGGCTCACTGGACATTTTTTGAAGATGCATTTACCTTTGGACCTTGAAACTGACTCCAAGGTCAAGGCTTCCCTGAGTGGCCCCAATCCCACTCCAGCATCTTGAAAGCTCAGGACAAGCGTAGTGGCTTCTTAACCTGGCAGGGGAAATACCATGTATCTGTGTCCAAGAAGGGAGTTTTCCTGAACCGTATCATAGGAGAGTTGCTCTTCTGGCATGGTTTGGTACCCACCGAGGTGCAGCAGCTTTAAGTCCAGTTTACGGAAATGGGAGTCTCCTCCCTTGCTTGCTCCAAGGATCTTATGGCTAAGGGCAAGCAGGACTCAGAGGCATCCAAACCCCAAGCCTCCGGGCTTGGGCCTGCAAGTAGGATGCCCACCAAACATTTTGGAAACATCTGAAGCCACAGGTGCAGGTGGAGGATGTTTGCCAGTAGTAGGGCCACTTATGGCTCTGGACTCGTATTTGGAATCAGTTTTGACTAATTTGGCCTCGGATACAAATTAAATAATAATTAAAAAGATGTATGTACATGTGTGAGGGTGTGGGCACCAGGGGTTCAGAAACTGTTCGATTACCAGTTCCAGTAGGTTGTGGGAAGTGTATCTCCCACAGTGTTTGTGAGTCACAATAGAAGGTCAAGTTAGACGTAAAGACATGGCTACCACCTCAGCTCTGGGGTGAGTGTGAATAGGTCACACTTATCTCAAGAAAACACAGCTCACAGCTCCACTTATAGCCTGGTCCCTGGACCCTGTTGTCAACCTGCCCAACTTTCCTTTCTCACTCTCCCCTACTCAGTTCTCTCTGAGGTCACTCTGCCCTGTGGGAACACCATGCTGTCACAGCCACTGGAATGTGAGCAATGCCAGCAGGACAAATAACTAGCTGGTGACAATGCTCCCCTTGAGCCTGAGACCTGCCACTGGGACAGCAACGGTGAGGTTTAGTTCCAAAATGCCCTGAGCAAAATTCCTCCTTTACCCCCCAGGTGGCTGTTTGGCATGAGGTCTGTTGCGTACCTGATTATAGGACTTGTGAATGGGTGGATGGATGTGTGCTGGTTGTTTGTCTGTGCTGGTGAACCAAGAGAGTGCTTATGTCCATCTGTCTGTAACTCAACTAAAATATTCTGACTCTTTGTACATACACATTATGAAGCAAGGGTGTATCCTTACAGATATGCGGACAGGTATACAGGAACATGTCTTTATATGGGTCTCTGTGGGAAGACAAGAAAGTCTCTGTGCATATGAGTATGATCATGTAAGCAAATGTCTCCATGCAAATGAGATTCCAGAACACCTTGTATGTATGAATGTGTGCATGCATAAATGCCTCTCGGTGTTTGTATGTGTGTTTGGGAAGTCATCCGTGTTTCCCTATGTATGCACATACATGGATGCCTGTGTAGCCCAAGACACCTTTGCTACTAATCTTGGTCATCAGGGAGTGGATGCATCACAAATCACTGAGTCTACATTCTCCTCTTCTTTCCAGTCCAAAACTAGAAAACTAACGCGCGCAAGTTATTCCTTTCCTATTCTGTACATTGATTGAACTGCGGGGCTTTAGAAGCTGCAGCAACTTTATACATAACTCACTGCCTTTTCCTTATCTTTGGTCCAGATCTCAAAGTGATTACCATGTTGGAGATGCACATGTTTTCAGTTGCAATCAGCTGTCAGACCCTGAATTAAACTCTCTCTGGATGGCCTTCCCAGCAGGAAGACCAAATTCTGTGTGTCTGTGCCTTTCTGTGATGGAGGGGCATGTCTGTTGTTAAACAACCTTTGGACCTAATGGCGGGGGGTTTATGACCACCCACCTACTTATGCATACACCCATTCCTGGAATATTGGGAAGGAGTTTAGGATTGTGTAACCCATATTTTTTTGCCAAGGATAAAGCAATGGACCCCTCAGGGAGCAAAGAGATAACAGACGGGGCAATAACTGGTAAATCGGTGATGGGTTTCTCACAGTACTGTACATCAAAAAGACATTTCCAGAATCCCTGGCTTTGTAACCTCAGACTGTCCATACTCTTTGGTTCACTAATGTTCTCCAGGGTGGTCTCTCTGTCTGCTTTGGAATTACTCTCTCTTTCTGAATTCTGGAAAGAAACTTCTCCGTCTTCTATGGACTCACCTATGCTAGGGGAAAATTATACCAGCAACATTATGGCCCCCAGGGTTGACTATGACCTGAGAATATGTTTGTTAAACACAAATGTCCTTGCCTGTACTAAAGGCAGAAATAGTTTAACTATTATAGTTTCACTTACTAATAGTCTTAGTTAACATGTGCTAATTAACACATTTTCTAACACAATGCTTTCTCTCAGTATAGACAGCCTTAAGATTCCTGACCCTACAAGTTTCCAAAGACTTTTCAGTTCTATGACCTCCCTTTTGCCTTCTGGGCTGATGGGAATGCCTGAGCTAAAGAATGTACTAGTTAATACCATTTATTTGTTTTGCTGATTGAGTTTTTGAGCTCACTGTTTTCAGTTGAGCTCCCAGAGGCCTGGGAACCTTCTCCTTTCTGACTGTTGTTTTCTAAGTAGTATGGTAGAGGAGCAGGTTTCATCTTCATTGATAAGCGACACATTTACACCTCCTTTCACTGCCATAGCACCTGAAATCTGAATCTGTGAGGGCAACATTTTCCATGGGCACTGAATTTCATGGGACTGGGAATAGAGGTGGGAACTGTTCACCTCAGAGCATTCTCTTGTGCTTTTTAAAATCCTGTCCCAGTTTAGTTACAATCAAATGGGTGTTTAGAAGATGGGATACAGAGATGGGTCTCCCTTGCAAGGATCTTTTTCTTGTGTGGGGCAATTCAAATCTGCAATTTCTGGCTCAGAGAGATAAGGCTGGATGCACATTTCAGAACTGGATGCAAATTTAAAATTCAGAAGGATCAAGATCTGGGGAAGTTTGCTTAGACCAGTGGTTCTCAACCTTGTTGGACTAAAAGGACCCTATCAGAAAAAGTCACTCTTTGTTTTTTTCATTACAAAAACTAACAGAGCCATTCTTCTGTGGCAAAGAACTCAGAAGCCCAGCAGCACTCAGAATGTTTTTGACACTGTGGATTCCTGTTTGAAATCTCTGGGTTTATCTTGTGAATCATGTAGATGTTTGCACACCTAGCTGTGCTGATATTGTACATCACCCTTTAAAAGGATCTCACAGCACCCCAGGGTGCCATGGCACCTGGCTGAAAGTCACTAAGGTAGACAGTACTCTGGTGAAATAAACTTGTAGGCATATTTAGAATCTATAACAATGTAATTATAATGTATGTAGCTCTTTCTATCCTCAACGTGTTGTACATACATAGGCTATTTCCACTTCACAGACCTGTAAGGTAAGGAAGTATTATTATCCCCATTTTATACATAGGGAAACAGGAGCAGACATTCAAAGTTACCAAAAGTTCATTGTCAGAGTTCAGATTATCTCTTAGTCCAGTGTTCAGGAGGCTACTCTGTATTCCCTCCCCTGTTCCCAGTCACACAGGTATTTATCTATAGAAAGCTAGAACATACTAGTCACAGTTGCCAGGCATTAATTTGCCTCTTGTTGACAGCCTCCGTAAAAGGACCAAGGACTCAGTGAGCCATGCAAACTGACCTCTCCTCTGAACCCTAGAGGTGGTCTCTGTCTAGCAGGGCTGACGTACACTGGTAATGCGTGGTGGATGTGGGAAGCTTTTAACTGTGCAGTAAGCAGGTCATGCTATGGGAAAACAGAGGGCTTCAATCTTCAGAGCCGTTCATCTGGCACCTTGCACTGGTATTAAATTTGCTAAAAAGCATAGCTAAGCAGGGAGGCATCTGTGTGACCCCCAAAGGGTTGGCACCATAGGGCAAAGCATGAGAAATTGGGTGCGAATGAAAGACAAGCTCATGGTTTAAATCTTTTCCCAGGGCAACCTCCCCCGCTCCCAGCTGTGTTGGTGCTAAGCGGAACCCTCTCTGTATGGAAGAGACCAACGCCTTTGCTGTTGCAAGTCATAATTGACATTCCTCATTGATTTCAATAGCAGCCATTGTCCTGGGGAAAGGTCACCAAAGCCAGACATGCTACTGGGCTCAGATATGCAGAAGCTGTGAATATGGATTATACTGCTGAGACAATTCAGCAATGGGAAGGAAGTGGGAGAGAAGAGCAAAGGGCAAAGACAGCTGAGGTGATGGAATAGATGAAGGCATGGTAGATGGTTCAGGGTGCCCCCAGCTTGCTCTTACTTATAGATGATAAGAGGCAGATTCTGCTATCAGGGTGGGCCTCAGTGATGACTTAACAGACTTTGGTGAAGTTATTCTGGTTTTACACGGGTGTAACTCAGAGCAGAATCTTGCTAGGAAAGTTCTCATCTCAAAAAATTACAGGCTGGGAGCCAAAGAGGTCTTGTTGAGAGTCTCTTTTCCCCATGATTTTTTTTTTTCACGTTGGTCCTGTGTGAAGGTCCTGTGCGAAGGGTTCAAGGCCTGGAGATATTTTTGCACTACACCTAATATTCTTACATTCCTCAGTTCCTGTCCTTTGCACAGTACCTATCATGTGCAGTCATTTAGACATTATGCTCTCATTGTTTTATGCTTGAAAATACCTGGGCTTTTTATGTTGACTGTCCATCTCTAATTGCTGTCTCCAGTCAGTTAAAGTTGCGTCATATTTGCATTTCTTATCTGAGCTTTTCAAATGTTGCTCCAGAAAGGGGTAGTGTCTGAGTTATATTTGTATCAAAACTCCTCTTTTTGCACCTCTCTCCTCTTATTTTGATAGGCACTTTTAAAAACAAGCCTGAATTTCATATTTAAGAATTTTTTTTCCAGTTTTATGATCATTTTCTGAAGTCTAGGCCCTGCTTTATACAATAGTTTTTGTAACAAGGCTTCCAGTGCCTTCTCTTTAACTACCACCAATTGCTGACCATAAATATATCAGTGAAGCCGCTCACAAATAAAAAACAAAAGCCAGCATCTTTTCCATTGTTCTCTTGTGGTTTAGTCAGTGCCTTGGAAGCATATGCCATTGGGTGATCATCTTGTATTTAAGCAGCTATTTGTGCAAATTTGCATTGAATAAGAGTTTGAGGTTTTTATTAATTTCAGTATTTCACTGCTGGGGTTTCTATAACAAGGATATGCCAGTGTGATCCTGGGAGAGAGATACCACAGTGGAGAATTCAGTTATGAAAATCAGGAAGACATTTTTACCTAGATTCAAAAATTCATATCCATGTATCCCCATTGGGTTCTGTTGTCTTGGGAGCCTTCTGTTTGTGCAGTTGCAGTCGCCTTTCTTGAGACCAGCCAAACTGTTTTGTACTTGTACCATCAGAGTTCAAGCAGGGGATAGAAAGGAAAGCAGCAGCACTACTCTTCTGAAATCCACCCAGAAAGTAAGCTCTGCCCATGTGAACTGACAAAATAAGACCCTTCTGACCGTCAGCCATGCAGTTGTTCACAGCAGAGGATCCAGGAACAGGGCAAGGGGGCTGCTGCCCCCCATTTGGGCTGTGCCATGCGTGCTCAGTGAGCTCTGAGTTCTCAGCACTGGGTTCTACTGGAGCTTGGCCTGAGCAGTAAGCTCTGAGCTCACCCTGTTGATCCGGGGCAGGGGCTGGCCATGCAAAGGCAGGAGCTCCAGGCAGACCCCGCTCTGAGTGCTCACGTGTGGCACAGCCAAATGGGGGTGCAACAGTGCCACTGCAACTCCTCTAGATCCATCCCCCAATGTTCAAAATAAGACTGCTGCTTTCTCCATGTTGGCTGATTCCTGACATTTAGTGCCCTCTTAGTAGGTCTCAAATAGGTCAGAGGATTTTACCAGGCTCCTTGAGCTTGGCTCCTTCTTGACTGGGATAAAAAAAATAAAGAGGGTTTCTCAGCTGTAACCCATTTGTGGCACCTAGATGAGATGCTGCTGACCATAGACTGTGCAGAGCTGAGATAACCCCTCTTTATTTTTCTTCTTACGCAGGGAAGTTTGGTATTTCTTATTCAATTTGAGGTTCTTTCCTTCCTCACATTGTGGAACTGCATACAGAATCCCACTGTGCTTGATGTCTATCTTCATTTCAAATCAGGTCGTCAACATTTTTTTTAGCCTAGTTCAGAGATATGAGGCACTTCCATTTGGTGTCTTGGCATGATTTCTTCAGCGGTCTTCATGAGGTGGGACTCACCAAAAATATAAGCACCACATACAAATTCTCTAACATGAACCTGAACTTGACCAAATGACAAACGTACGTTTTTTCTGAGCAGATTCAACCACCAACTGTCTGGGTTAACAGTACAGTACAGTCTCCACATCAGAATAAGACAGGCTCAGGATTGATAGAGACCCAAGCTCTGAATAAGCCCAGTTCTAATCAGCCTTCCAAATGCCCACTCTTCTTTGCCAAGTCAAGGCATTGCTTTGTAAGAACATTGATCTGACTTGCTTGTCAGCGATACCATAAAATAATTTTGTCTGTAGTCAGGGCAGCCATCTGTGAGCTGCTCAGACTCAGACTACTTTATTCCATAGCTCTGTAACTTAATGATCAATAGCCTTTCCTGGAAGCTGCTATTTTATGAAGTCTTTCCCAAGTGCTATATTCACATGGATCAAAGTATTCCTGAGATGCTATAGCAGTGTGCAATTCTCTTCTGTACTGCACATCGCCAGTGCCTCTGGATCTGCCACCTGGAGTGGTGTGGACAGTTTTATCCACACTGATTGCTCTTCTCTGCCCACTTCTTCCAGGAATAGTTGCAAATCTGCAGTTGCCTCTTCCAGCTTTTTTGCAGACCATTCATTTGCTCCTTTTTGGCCAAAGAGTGAGTTTACCTCTGTCCCTCCATAATCAAGTTGGGGCCCACAGATGGACCGGTAAGCAACTGATCTTTATTTCTTTGCCTCAGTCACTTGGCACTAGTTGGAACTACAAAAGATCACATGGCAGAGATCAACATGCAGTGATTCCACTGGTTACTGTCACAGGGTTCTGCTCTAACTGCTGCATGGATGGACACAAACAAGAAGTCAAGAGTAGATACTAGGTCTATCTATTTGTTCAGGAGAGGGCAGCATACTCACCCTTTGATATCAAGTAATATATTTCTTCCTTTATTCTCCCCTGTCTCTGATTGCTATAATTTCCCACCTATTTTAAAGGGGCAGATTTGGTCTTCTTCACGTTAAGAACAGCATTGCCTCTTAACATATCATGATCCAGTGGCAGATTTGCATAACCTAACACAGTCCCCTCCTCCCTCCATGTCTTAACATGTCTCTGGGAAATAGCTTACGCATCCCCTCTCCTTCAAATGAAACTGCAGGTGTCTTGGATAGAAGGGATGAGGTGAGGCTGTGAGGAAGATGTCAGAGATGGGGCATCTCTCCCAGCTCACAGCACACTTCTGTCTACCAGAAAGGCATACGGCAAAGCCTCAGCTCAAAGATGGGAGAAAACTGTTGACCTCTTTGTGGTTTAATTACAAGTATGAGCTGAGAGGTCCTAAGATGTGGTAATTACTTACTGTCTACTGAGTAACACAGATTTGCTTGTATATGACTCACTAGTTAAGATTTCTTTCTGAAATGGGCTTAAAATGGGGAACAAGTTCCTGTTCTTCTCTCCGTCTAGGTGGCTTGTTTTTACAGTGTTCATTTTTATACCCTTTGAATTGTCTCTGTTTGGCATGCTAAACTCAAGGATTGTGTTACAAGACCATGATGCCACATCCTGGCATGTACTACTTCATGTAATGATAACATTATACCACAGCATCTGAAATTAATACACCTGTATTTCATTTCTCTGCAAGCTGTAGCCTTTCAGGACACATTTAGGAAATTCAGTTCTGTTCTGTGAATTTTGGGATGAGCAGCAAATTCTAAGACATCTGGAAGAGCAGGGGACCAGGGCTTGCAGGTCAGGAGTGAAATGTGTTGACAGAGCCTCTGTGATGTGCAAGCATGTGTGTGTGTGATGGGGAGATCTCACAAACAGGAGTAGTGAATAGTGTGGATTAGAAGCTGCTCACACAGAGTCATAGTCACTCACAGGTGCCAGGGCAGAGAGAAGGGAGGAGGCAGGGTCCTGAGAGAAACAACAGTGCATTGAGCCCACCATATCTCTCTGGGGCAAGGGAAACGGAAGGGAGATAAGAGCCCTCTTGGATCAGGAATTCCTTCTCACTTTCCCCTTTCTGTTTGTCTTTCACCAGAGATAACACCAGGCCTTGCACTTTTTACCTGTACCCAGAGCTGCCAACAAGAAAAGGAATAGCTGTGATTATCTGCCGCCATCCCCCAGCTCTCTCTCTTGCCAACCGGGTAAGAGCATTGATGAGATCTTTTGGGATACCTGGCTAGACATCCCCACCTGATTCTCCTCCCTGTCCTTTTGCTCCCTGAATGATGCCTGGCTGATTATCATGAGGAGGTGTAACTCAAGGAGTGATTCGGAAAGGAGAGACAAGATTGCAAATAGCAAAAATGTGAAGAATGCTAAAGCCAAAGCCGATAAAGATGGGAGCATATTTGTATAGTATTTCATCATCACAGAGTCGGAGGACATCCAAACTATTCTCTGGAATTCCTGGGCCTGTGCTATGCAGGAGGTCAGACTATATGGTCACAACAGTCCCTTCTGAATGTAATGGCTGGTCCTGAAGAGGACAGGGGAATCATGGACTACCCATGCCTTATCTACCCATGCCTTATCCACCCATGCCTGCCAATTCATTTCACATGTGGCTGCTGCAGATTTGTTCCTATTGCCTCTTCTCAGATGTGCCAAAGGTGGAGGGTTTGAGGACAGGCCCAGAAGGGCAAGCCTGGAGCAGCCTCACTGCTAGCACACCTCCAGGTTTAGATTATGCCATGGGCATGGGTGATTGGGACATGCTTTGGCCCCTCAGTGCCAGGATCCTCCACTGCCATGATATACAAGCCTAAAATCTGCCTCCTTAGGATGGTCTCACACATCCACTCTGGTGAGACTGCTTCTACCTACATGCTTCTCTCCTCCTGACTTTGTCACTGCCGCTCTCAAAATGAGCCAAAAGGCTCATATGGAGCTGAAGCCAGAGACCTTGCAAATTCATGAGGGGACTACTGCCGTAATCTGTTCTGCATGACACAGGCCAGAGAATTTCCCCCACTGAGTCCTGCCTCAATCTCATGTTTTGTGCTTGAACAAGAGCATACTTACAGACTGACTGACTCCTCAGCAGGACTGACTGACAGATGGCAGCCATGAATTTGAGGAGAGGCCTAAGCTGGCATCCATCAGACAAAAGCTTCAGTCCACATTGGAGCTACTCACAAACATTTTGGCTCTCTACAAGAGTGGCCATTTCCTCTGCCCCTGACAAGAATGATGCTTGCACAGAAACCCAGCCCAGGATTTGTTTGTGGTTGCTTCAAGTAACTGATAGCAAGTAAAATAACAAGACAAGAAGGGGAGCTAGCATTCTGTCCAAACCTGAAGCAGACTGTGGGGGCAGCCCTTTGAGGCAGGAAAGAGCCTGACCTGCATTCATGGTCTGCTCAAGAAAACCTGAACTGGAGCCCTCTTCTTTTTAGGCAAGAGAACAGTAACTCAAAGGGGTTTTCCATGCCCCCTGGAGTGCACACTGGATGCAGACTTTGCACCCTTTGTGAACTCAAGTGTGTACAGTGTTCAGTACAAGAATCCAGGCTCAAGCAGCTGGGTGTGGTGATGCTGCTGCAATATACAGACCAAAATATACCCTTATATGGGTTGGCACTGTCCCATCTGTCAGATGAGGACTTCCGTTAGCATAGGTGTCTGATTCATTTGTTGTTTATGACAACTCTAGCTAACATGAATCTCAGAGGTGGGGACCACAGGAAAGGGGAATGATTCAGCCCCAGAACCCAGGTGGCTGTTCTTGCTGAGGGACACCTGAGCAGTCCCGGACTGGAAGAAAGCGATAGGAAGGGTAAATGCTCCCGGGGGGGGGGGAGTGCTGGAACTTCAGAATAACAAGGGTTTCCCTGCCTTATTGTGTGCCTGCACATCTGGGAATCTAATCAGGCAAATGCCTTTGCATGAGCTCATGGGCAGGGCTGGAGGACAGACTCAGAGGCCGTGCCTACACTGAAGATTTGCTGGAATTCTCCAACCATTGTTTCAGCAACAATGCAGCTCCAGTGATAGCCATAGTGCTCATACAGGCTAGTAACTGGTGTTTTCTGCTGCCATGCTGTTGAGACACGCTCTAAGTTGGCTGGACAGCACAATGGTTTAAAAGCTGCTTATGCTAATATTCCTGCCGTTGTCACCACTGGTGGGGCCATATCCATACTAGAGCAACAGAACTGTTGGGGTTAGCACAGGCAGAGAGCAGCAAGACAGCAGGAGAGAGAGGAGAAGGGAGGGCAGATGGAGAGAGAAACTGAGGAAAATAGAAAAAGGAAGAAGAAAACAAAGAATTACGGGGGGTAAGGAGAAGAGGGAGAAAAAACAGAGATAGAGAAGAAAACAGGAGGCAAAAAGGAAAGGCTATGGGGAGTTGAGTGGAAGTTAGAATGATGCAGAGGGAGGGTTGGGATGGATTGAATGAAGGGGATTTGTGGGACATGGATGTGCCAAGTATAGAGCTGCTATGTAATAATTTTGTAAATACTGTATGTGCCATCATTGTTGAGATAAAGAGTACATCAAGATCAAGGGAAGTGGAAAATATGCAATATAACTAGGCTGCTTGAATTCAGTGAGGGCTGTTAGAAGAACAAGTATGTGAGAGGCAAGGATTTCTTATGATGATATCTTTTATTGCACCAGCTATGCAGTCGGGATAATTAATTGAATAAAATATATTGCACTAGGAAATCCTTGCTTCTCCCACAATTTCTGGACCATCCCAGCTACAACATCACTCTTACACTGCAAGAAGAACAAGTAGGAAGACAACACAAAGCCCCCGGATAAGAACACGTGGACACATACTTGAAAGACAGTGGGGACAATGATTAGTTTGGAAGCTCCTAAATCCTTTCTCTAATAAAGATGCAGGCCTTGTTTTGCCAGACTGGGAACCTGATCAAAAGGCCACTAAGTTAAAAAGCCGTTTTTCCCAGGAGGCTCTTTAGGACAGAAAGGGACAGGAGGTCAGTTGTCCAGGGAGGAGGGTGGGGACAAAGTGACACGGAAAGAAGCTCTACAAAGAGAATCTGAAGAAGCTGGCCTCCCCCAGATCTAGGCAATGGTAAATTGTAGGGAGAGACAGGCTACTATTCTTTTGAGACCTATTTTGTCTGTGGTTGTAAACAGCGTTCTGTTTCAAGAAGACTGCCTGGTTACCGCTTGTTGCTGGAGGGAACCGAAATGCAGGCACTGCAGATAAGTTGGGCCTACGGAAATTATCATAGGTGATCACAGGGGCTGCAGCCCAAGGGCTCATCTGAGATTAGGAGATTTATGTGATTCTTCCCCAAGAGAGAGATGATGGCTTTAGAGCCAGGGGCTGGGACACTTAGAAAAACCAGGTGAGATAAACAGTGCAGTCGGTCCATAAACTTTGGCAGTGGGGTTTGGGGCATGGCACATGGGATAAGAAATGCATGCTGGACTGGATGAAGGGGGAATTGGGAGTGGAAGGGGCTGAGAGGATGTACCTATCTCCCTGCTATGCTATTACTCCCCATCTGACCTCAGCACTTCTCCAGTGGGAACAATCCTTTGGCAAGAAGCTAGGGCATGAACTATCCCACCCAACTCCCTTCAATAATGCAAGAACATCCCAGCCCTCCACCAGCTGAGTTTTGGAGATGCCCACAATTACAAACCACTCTGATTTCTGGAAGTGCTGAGCCCTTGCAGCTCCAGCTGGAGCCAACAGGAGCTGCAGATAATTGGCATCTCTGAAATGGGGCCACGTCTGTCTGCACTCCCTGGTGCTGTGGGTAGAGCTGGGAAACAGGCGAGTGGTGATCATGGGGAGACAAGGGGAGGGGTGTGGGGACTTGAAGCATCTGTTAGAGCTGTATAATTTTATCTTTGTCCCAGGCAGGTCCTGGCAGGTAGAGCTATGAGGAGGGAGGGGCAGGGGCAAGGTGAGAATGGCTGGGGAGAGCCATTCGGCAGGGCCTTCTCATGGAGTCACAGATTTCCTCAGGGATGGGATTTAAGACATACTATGTGCCCCGCTGAAACAGGAGACACGCTGCCATCCCTTTTCTGCTGCTGGTGTACCATTGCATCATCCCCAGAGGCAAAGAGCCAGGCAGCAAGCACACTCCTCCTTTCTCCCTCCTGCACTGGGTTGTCCTGACTTAAGGATTCAACTTCTTATTTCCACAGGCTGGGCTCAGTTGCAGACACCTGTCCTGGCACCTTTTGAGTGTACCAGTCGCTTTACCGGGAATTTTAGCATTTGAAAAATCACAGTTATAACAGGAAGGTGTGAGGAGCCACACAGAAACCATACCAGCTTGAGTGACAGCAGTTAGTTATGACTTGTATAGGAGACAAGGGCGGAGGCCCACTGGTCAAAGCATAGTCATGGTCCAAGAGCAGTAGAGTCTAATCCTGACTCTAACAGTGACTTTCCCTGTGGTTACAAGCAACTTGCTTAACCCACTGAAGAAGTAGATATTAATGGGCCAGTATTTGTAAAGCTCCTTGAAGGTGAACAGTTGTAAGTACTACAGTGACACTGGCCAACTGCACTCCCTGCTATGTCAACTCTGACTCTTCACGCATCTCTGCCAATACACCTGATGTTTGATCTGTTGAAGAGCCCTGCTCTTCTAGTCCTGTTCCCTGACACAGCTCTGCTAAGGTTTCTCAAGCCCATTCTGCAAAACCTTAGTCTGCTCAACTGATCTTTGCCAATGCACCTTAGTCTGCCCTGAACCCTATCTTTGCAGAAGTTGTCTTACCCCTCTGCCACTACCCTGCCAGCACCTCAGGTCCAGGTCTGTTCTGAGTTGTTCACTTTTTCTTTTCTATAGTTCCCACTTCTACTTGAGAATCCCCTTTCTGGGGGAGAAAGAAGACTGGAAGTGGTGCTGGGACCTAATGGTGTGTGCACAGGAGGTGGTGAAGGATGCATGGCAACACCTCACTGGAACACCTGCTGCAGCTTCCTCCACAGGAGCAGGGAGTCAGGGAGGTAGTGTCACATCTTGGCTCAGGAGGAGGAGGAGAGGGGATATCCTTAACATCACTTCTTTAAGTATTTTGGCATGGTGTCCAGTCCTCCCCCCGCCAGGTTCCTGTCCTCTGGAATGTGAGTGGTGATCTAACCTCCTTCAATAGCTCAATGAGCTCAGCAAGATCAGACCTCCCTGTGTTCCCCTCTGGGCCATCAGGCCACTTCATTCATTTCTGAGTCTAGAAAAAGCCTGTTATTTCAGAAAATCCTTCCTGTTCCCGAGGTTATTCCCCTCTAAGGCTCTATGCGCTCAGCTTTCAATTTACCCCTTTGGGACTTGGTTTTCCCATGGGTTTATCCAGCATCCTGAATAGAACAATTGAGACAAACTGAGGATGTGAGACACCCACTGCATGACCATCCCACTGCACACAAATGTCTGATGTCACGCAGGAGCTTCCTCACCAGCACCCAACCTCTCAATGCCAGACCCAAGGAGACACAACGACAGATGTGGAACAAGAGACTGAAGAAAATAATTGACAGCAAAAAAATGGACATTCCAGCACCCAGTCTGTACCACCAGGGGCTGATGAACCATAGTAAAGGTGGTGATTTCTCAACTGCCTACGCACCGGAGTTGGGCACTCCAAGGAACTAATGAAGAAGTGGAGCTATATCATTGGTTCAACCACCTGTACTGTGGCACAGAGCCTCAGACTGTAACGCCCGCTGCTCAAATGCACATGTACAATGAAAGGTCTTGCAAAATACAATAAATGACCACGAGCATGCGCAAAAAAATGGTCAAATGTGGTGTAGAGACAGGATAAGAACAAGAATCCAGCATCCAGTATCACAAACTCAATCCTGGACTGGATTTGTGTGTGCTACCATAATGCAAATAGTACTGTATTGTTCAGATTATAAATTAAACCTACATATAAACTGACGTCACATTTTTAGGGTCAGTTTTAGGAAAAACAGCTTTTTCCCTGAACATAAATTGATGGCTACAGATAAAGACTTGGAATTGCTATTGCCCTTGCAAAACCCACCTCATCATCACTGGTAATCCGTGGCCTCGAGCAAACTTTTAGTATCAGGCCACCCTTCACCAGAGATAATTTTTTTTTTGTTGCAAAAGTCTTTATCACGTCTGTGGTATTGATATCTTTAAATAGTTCATTCACAATTGATAACACTACCAGTCCCATTTGTACACAATATTAAGACTTTTTTTTGCACTTCTCAATTTTTTTTCAGGCCCCCTTTATGGCCAGGCCCCAGGTGGCCACCCGGTTTGCCCATGCCTGTGTCTGGGTCTGCCTTACAGTTGAGGATGATGGTCTTCCATGATTGTCTTATCTGTGGGTCTGAAGACAACTGATGAGGCCTACGCAGGATTGACAGACTGTGGCAGCTCAGGCATATGTTTTTGCGTGAGGTGAGTGGCTCAAGGTTCTTGGTTCAGTCCACGAGATGCACTTTCTGACATTCCCGTTTTTTGGTCTCCTGTTGTCGTCGGAATGCTCCAGGAGAACAAAATAACAAAGCAAAGACCAAAAAGGTTGAATGCACTAAAAATATGAAACTAAAAATTGTACTGGACAAACATTTCTGACTTGGTATTTTAATTGCACAGAATTGCACAGAAATACTGCAAGTACAAAATTCAGGGGCCTGGTTATAGATCAACCCCAGGTCTGACTTTTATGGTTCTTTGGGGGAAAATAGGTAGATTTATAATAAGAACAACGGAGTAACAATGGCCTCTAGCAGAACAGGCTAGTGACTTTGAGAAGCAGTCCTGCTGGGTTTTACCATGTCCCATTCCCCCCTCTCAGAGTCCCAACCCCCACTTCTCATTCATATTTCCACTCTAATCTACCTCATGTTTCCATTCTTTGGGGTTTGGGTACACCCCTGCATTCCACTCCAATTTTGCAGTAGTGTCTCCTGACTTTGCTTCTAGGTCTCATTTCTAGTGTATCCTATTTCCTGTTCCAGTTCCCAGTTTCCAGCATCCTTCTTGAATAGCCTCACGCTTGTTCCCCCATCCCCAAGTATGTCCTGTCTCCAGTTTCCATATAGTGCACCAAGTTCTTGCCTTCCATTCCTGGTGCATCCCATTTCATGGCCCAATTTCCAGTGTACCTCAGCTTAATTCTTGTGTCCAATCCCAAATGAATCCCAGCCTCCAGTCTCATTGCTCAGCTAAATTTCATTCCTTTTTTGCTCCAACCCCCATCTCCAACTCTTATTCTTTAGGTACCACCCAGCCTCTCTCCCAGCCCCTCTTCCTCATGGCTCCCAACTCTCATTTCTCATCTTCAGCTCTGCCCTGCTCCTCTCCCTACCTCCTGGTGAATGCTATAGCATATGAACACCTGCAGTGCTGGATCCAATTTCCAGATCTTGTTCCTGGCTTTCATTCCCCCATGTATCCCAACAGCCATTCCTCATTCATCCTGGATTCTTCTCACATTCTGCATATAAGCCTTGGTGCAGCTCTTCTGGGGGCAATGAAGAAGTTTATAGCATATAAAACTATATGAAAACATTTGTGTTTGGTCCTAATAATACTTCTTCATGCAGACTCAGTGACTTAAACCCCACTGTTCCCAGTGAGATAGGCACTGTATTATCCCCACATCTGTGCAAACTGAAGTACATAGAGCTTAAGGGTATATGCCTGTAGCAGGGCACTGAGGTGCCTGCTACTTGTGGAGCCATCAGTAAGGAATCCAGCTGCGGGTTGCCAGGGTAACCAGTGGGAGTCAGCTGACTGGAAGGAGCAGGGCCTGACTCCCATATAACCCCAGGCCCAGGCCAGGCAGGGAATTCCCCACCAGCAGTTAAGGGAGAAGGAGCTCTGCCAGAGCAAACAGCGAGGAGAAGCCTGACTGTATGAGCAGCTCCCAATTGCTGTTATGGGGTGGAGAATTCCCTGTTAGGGATTTAATGTTGTTTAGCCGGATGGCATAGATTTTATGTTATAGCCCAGGGGCTTGTGTTTTTCGTGTTCACTGTTTAGACCGGAGGACCAAGTGAGGCTATTAGGGGTGGGAGGAGGCCTCATAGGGGCTCCACGGTAGCATGGGGACCCCGGCACCAGAGCGGGTGCAGCATTTGGGGTACACTGACCCTGGTGCCAAGAAGGGGGCCAGGCATGGCTACAGCCACCTGAGCCCGAGGCTGAGAGAAGCCCCAGAGCAGAGGGGGTGACGATTGATGAGCCCAGAGGGGACGCAGTGGTGAGACAAGGCTACAGAAAGCCTGAGCACCAGAGGTCGCAGAGAGAGCGAGACTGACTGAACAATGTCCGGCACATCAGCGAGGCTTGGGCTGCAGTATAAGGGGAGGAAAGGAGCCGCAGATAATGCCCCCTGGCATCAGGGCAGAAAATGGGCAGCCTCCTGGTTAATTAACATCCTCTAATTAAGCAAGCAACAACAAGGCATGGCAGGTAAGAAGGCGGGCGGTTGGCCCATAACAGGTGGGCGGGGCCACTAGTGGACAGACCCCAAAGAGACGCACCTGTCACAATACCCTTAAGCTCTATGTACTTCAGTTTGCACAGATGTGGAGATAATACAGTACCTATCTCACTGGGAACAGTGCTATGTCTCTAGCACTCTGAGATACAACTGAGCAAACCTCACCCACCTTTATGTGCCAAACCAGGTGGTATAGCAGTGAAGCCAGCCTGGGATGTACAATTTAGCTGTTCTTGAGACCTTTTTCTTCAGAACAGCCATGGGAGTGCATCCTAAACAGTCTCACACTGTGTTTTCAGGTTTGGCACATAGGAGTGGGCACAGGGGGTGTGAATGGTGCAGGGGAAGTAAGTAGGGATTTACTATTTTCTCTTGCACAATACTAGAGCTAGGGGACATACAATGAGATTAGTAAGCAGCAGGTTTAAAATAAAGAAAACTAAGTGGGGGGTTTTTTCCACACTGATGTAAGTGACTTGTGGAACTTATGACTCCAGGATGTTGTGAAGCCTGATAATTTCACCGGGCTTAAAATGGGTTGGACAAATTCAGGGAGGATTGATCCATCAGTGGGGAATAAGTGGGACAGTTAGGGATGCAACCTCAGAATCAGGACTTCCTAGAGGCCTATGAGTGCCAGAAACCTTGGGAGAGAGGGGCAAGGGATGGATCGATTTGGATATGGCCTGGTTTAGTGCTCTTCCTCTTTGCCACTGAGAAGGACAAAATACTGAGCTAATGGACCCATGGTCTGACCCTTTACGGCAGTTCTTATGTTTTTATGGCCAAAGGGTGCTCAGAAAGTCACTGCCCAAGAGTGCCAGACACAGTGTAGACTAAGACACACTCTGTGGTGTGTCCAGAGTTACAGAGACTGCAAGTGTCAGAGATGGGAGCAGAGATTTCCAGTCAAAGAGAAATTTTCAACCAGGGTGATTGGGCACTCTGGGGTGCTGCCAGATCCTTTGAAGGGTGCCAAGAAGTGTGAGGAGATAAGTGAGGTGTGAGGAGGTAAGCAGATAAGCTTAGTAGATAAAAACAGGCTCAGACTTGTCCCTGTCTGAACAATCCCACTGTCCAGCCCCTCTGCAAGGAGGCAAGCACTGTAATATATACATTCCCTTTTGAAATTGGATGCCACTCAATTCACAGAAGTTATAGAGGGTGCCTTGAGTCCAGTGAGGCATGCTTCGAGTCCTAAAAAGTTAAGAACCACTGACGTAGAATCACAGGGTCGGAAGGGGCCTCAAGGTCTCTGCTCCTTGAGCCCAGGTGCAGACCACTTGACCCTGCTGCCTTATTGGAGAACAGCTAGTCTAACCCTCCTAAGGTATGGGACAGTGGCAGCTCCAGGAAGAATGGCAGGTGCCGATCCCATGGGGTATAAGAAGCCGAAAGTGGACTAGCAGGCTAAAGGAAACCTGCTGCTGATGCTGCTAGGCAGAGAGGGAGAAGGAGTTTTCATGAAGGAAGTGAAGTGTCCGACCAGCTAGAAGCTTGGAGTGGGGGAGGTGAGGTCAGTGGAGAGCATCCGGTGTTGTTCCTGAGGCCAGGTGATTCCTCATATAGCAGTTCCTGCTCTTGCCTGGGAACGGACAAACAAGGTCCTTCCCTCACTCTTCCTCCTCTTCAGCTCATTCCTTTTTGGGAGAGAACAGCTATGGAGTGTGCAAACAGTTCCTCCCACATTGCCCATTATGTCTGGACAGTGACTCCTGACTGTGTTTTGCACCCTTTTTTTCACACTGCCCCACTGAGTGGAGGAACAGGAAGGTGGGAGTGTAGATCAGGATGGGCAGAGGGGCCTGGCTGAGATGGGCTGTAGGTCTGGGGTTGCAAGACCTGCTGGAAGGGTGGAGGGAATCACTTTGGCAAAACTGGGTGCAGGGTACAAGGACTGGAATAGCAAAAGTTTCTGAAACAAGGTGTCTTGGCAGAGCAGGGCACTTGAGTCTAGGAATGTTTCGCACTATGGCAGTCTCATGAGCAGTAATGTTATCACTGTTATTTTAGAATGCAAAAAGCAAAGAATAACAGATCTGCAATCTCATTGCAAAACCATGATGGGCACCTTTCCAGGTGTCGACTTTAGTGTTGACCCAACTTCACTGCTATTTTGGTGCTATAGTCTTGCTTTGCCCGTGTCTATTTTTAGAGGTTGAGTGGGTATTAACAGGACCCGGATATGCTGCAGATAAAGGGCTGATGACATTTTCTCACTAACCTCTCAGCTATGAACATAGTGGCAGCCACAGATACCATCAGGAGCAGCAATGCTTCAGAGGGGAACCTCTTTTCAGCAGTACCCGGCTGATGCTAGTGAGCACAGCAGTATCCTCTTGGTGCTAGCTGGCAATCAGGTGCTGTGAGCTTTCTCATAGTGGTGCCCAGTCAGTGCCAGCTGGCATTCAGGTGCTGTGAGCTTTGTGCTCTCTTAGACCTTCCACAGTCGCTCTGATCTGTCTCAGGGCATTGCCAGGAGCAGCTTATTTCCCATGAATTTCTTGCCAGGGCCCATCTGGAATTCTTCCTCCCATATCAGGGGTCAGTTTCTCTATACACCAGCACTGGGGACAGGGCTCTGATGGAAGGGTGGGGCTTGTACCGTCCCAGTTCCTCCATCACAGCTTAAAACAGCCCTGGGGCTAGAGAACAATAGGTCCCTAAGACATCAGCAGTGCCCCACCTAACCTGGAAAACGATGACAGAGCAGAACAGTCCCCACTGTCTACTTTGACTGCCTGATTCTTGGCATGTTGGGCACAAAGGCTGGCTTCTCAGAATTACCATAGTACGTGGCTCATGTGGGTTAAGGTAGCGGGCACTGTTGTCCAGACTGGCATCCAAATATTAAAGCCGGTCCTAGCTGGCTTCCCATCTTCATACCCCAGCCAGGACTCACTGGGGATGCATGCATCCTATCCATGATTGATGCAGATAATATGGGAAGATGTCAGATAATAAGGGATGTGTAGGCATTTGTGCCTGCTATATGCATAGAAAGAGGCTTTCCTGCACTGCACCAACTTGAAGACCATGCTGAGGTTGTCGCGGCTGGAAATTTGAGAGGGGGGAGGAAAAAGAGCAACTGGCCTGCAGGAAGTGACATTCCTGAATGACACCTTTATGACAGGAAGTGATGTGTCTGATGTGTGAGTAGGAGGTGCCAGGGTGATGACATTCGGAGAGGGTTACATTAACTGCTCCTTCCCCCTCAGACTGGCTCTGAATAGGGGCTGCTGTCTCTGTGAAAGACAGGGGCTGACGTTTTCTTCCCAGCTCCTTGTGAGAAAGTTGACCAGGCCCTGTGGCCTTTTTTGCTCAAAGTTTCCTTTTGTGCATTTAGGACAGAGGCTCTGTTGTGTGCAAGACACAGAGAGAGACAGCTGCCCTGGCATTTTGAAGTGGAAAGCAGAGGGCTTTGAAATGGCAGAGAGACTTGCGCCCACGCCACAGAGAAGTGTTGCTGTATTCCCATTCCCACCCGCCTTTGACATGCCAGCCAAAGCTCTCAGAGCAGCTGGAGCCAGGTTAGAAGGCAGTCCCAGGGTTTTCCCCCTCCCCATCCCCTCTCCAGGACTGAGTCCCGTCCAAAAAGGTTGGCATCGTTCCATTTTTTTCCCAAGCTCCTTGAAATGTCTGGGCTCCTATGAAGTTGCGAAACCCTCTCCACTCAAGCTTTGAAATATAGAGAACTGGCCCCCAGTGGTGCTGCTGCTGCCTTTATTTCTTGAGATTGGGTGAAATCCTGGGCGCGCTGGAATCAGTGGAAGAACTTCTATTCACTTCAGCAAGATTGTTGAGTCCCCAGATCTCTGCACTGGAGCCCAGGACTGGAGTAGCTGGAGATACTGCAGGTCAGGAATGAAGTGCAATAGGAGAGCTATGGATGGTGAGTCCAAGGCAAGATGCATGAGATGTGCATCTGGTCAAGACAGAGATGTACCAGGCATGTGGCATGTTGCTGGAACCAACAGTTGTGTCCTACCTCTGTTTTTCAGAGAGGCAAGAGCAGCTCTTTATTCTGTTTGGGAGACATTCAGCTTCTGTCACTGCAATTTCCTGTGTTTCTCTCCCCCTCATTCTTTAGCACTAAGAGACACTAGCCAAAATACAAGACCTGAGCTTCTTGAGAATTTGCCTGCCTGAGATTGCTAGGAATGATGGCTTCACAGTCATTTCCATGGCAGCTGATCCAGCCTGGTGACCGTGTAGAAGGTGGGAATTTCAGGCAGGAAAATGAGCAGCTGGAGCAGGTGAGCACTCAGGAGACCCAGGTCCCACTTGCACTTAATTATATTCCTTAAGCTGTTGCTACACTGGGGAATGAAGTTGTATCATGAAACCCATTCCAAACACAGCTTCCTCCCCACCTCCACCCTAATCCAAAATCAACAAGCCAGCCTGTACAGACAGGACCTACCTGTGTTCCTTAAGCTGGTTTCAGGGTTCATTTCACATGCAGCTCCACATCCTCCATTTGAGAGGGTCTGGTGGTAGTGTCTACCCAGCCCTCTTGGGGAGGGATGCTCCTGAACATGCCTGTCCACCCACTCCTGCTTACACAACCCAGATACACAGTAGTGAAGCTGATTCATGGGCACCTCCAGCCCTCTGCCTCTTGGCATGAAAGTGGCTATGGACATGGACCCCAAAGCAGCTTTGCTGCCACATTTCCAGGCCTGGCACATGCAAATAAGAGTGGAGGGAGAATATGCATTAGAGCATCCCTGTCCAAGAGGGACAGTATAGGCACACCCTCAGTGATCTGCAGCTAGTGGAAAAAAAGTCCCCTAACTCACTGCCACATGAAACCAATTGCATTTTCCTGGACAAGCATATGGATTTCTATAGTATGGTCTTGTGACATAAAGCAGGATTCACAGAACTCTAGACACAAAATACACCAATAACCCTCTCTTAGCATATGCGCAGGAAGGAGAGTGGCTTAGCGCCCCAGCTGCAGCTTGAATTTCCATCACCCTCTGAGACTCGCATCTCATTGGCTCAATGGTGTATAGTACCATGTGTGTGTCCATTTCTTCCCCCAGTGCAGGGCCACGGGAATTAGAACAGCCCAGCACTTTCTCATCACTACCAGTTTGTTTGAGCGATAGAAGTAGCAGCTTAGATGGTGTCCACAGCATACTCAATTGTACAGTTTTTCCAACATGAATGGCTGTGCAGCCATGCTATTAAGTATGTAATTGCACTGACAGAGAGCTGCCTATCTGGAAATGGTGGACCACTGGGGATGGGAGGAAGGAAGGCTGTGAGATAACATGCATAGGTGGAGGGGAAGTGAAATATGGGGTCTTACAGGAGCTGTAAGAGAAGGGGGCATATATGGGGGCAAATGGGGAGGTTGTAAGGCTGTGCAGGACAGGGGGTCTTGGCTGAGGAATGTAGGAATGGAGCAGCTAGGATGTAGGGTGCTGGGTGTGGGTAGTGGGTGAGGATTGGGGGTATGAGGCAGTTAGAGTACAGGGAGCCAGGTGTGTGTACCTGGCTGTACATAGCTGAACATCCCCTGGCCTGGCTCTGGTAGATCCACTGGATACTGCACTGGGCTGGACCTTGCAGAACACAGGGAGAGCACTGATGTGGTGGCCTGGGTACATAGAGCTAGTACATGCCAGGGCCATCACCTGCACAACCATGGAGCCCTGTAGGGAGGAGGCCCATGGGATCCCTCTGGCCTAGGGATGTATTAGGGTGTCAGAGAGATGGGCACCTCCCTCCATCCACACATCCATTTCTCTGCTAACCCTATGCCACTGTGACCACACACAGCCTTCCCCTCCCATGTCACATTGCCCCATCTATTCCCACAGTCACACCACACATGCACCTCCCCATGGACAGAGTTAGAATTTGGAAAGAGGGGTGCAGATGGCATCATCATGGATAATACAACACAAATGTTTCTCCAGGTAAAAAGAAACTAGAAGCTTTACTAATATGCTAGGAGCCACAGGCTATGTTATTCAGTTTAAAATCAAAGCAAAAACAAATATAACTTTATTGGAATGCACCATCATTTGCTCTTTCATACATTATGTATTAAAAAGACAAACAGCTGTGCAAAAATCATCAAAAGATGTTGTTTCTTTGTCCTGTTCTCATTAAAATTAAATGTACTTTACTTTCATAAAACAAAATCAGCCTTCTTGAGCATCTTGACAGTGCACCCAAAGCTTTACTGAAAGTTATTTCCACACCTGAACTGACGGTCACCTGAGTTAACCTCTCCAGACCTGAGCTAATGTTTTTAGCTAGAGTTAAAAACAAGTCTGCCAGGCTGTGAAATAGGAGCTACATTATCAGGAGCAGCTCACAGACAGCAGAATTGCAGAAGAAAGAATAGCTTGAGTAGTGGAATATTAAGCCCATTAAAAAAGAGAGGGCCATTAACACCTGAGGAATGAAGAGTTTAGGAGGAATCCAGTTGATTATAATGAGCCACAAAGTCAGGTGACTCCTTCACTGCTGCCTGAAGAGAAATGCTGCTGCTGCTGCTGCTGCTGCTCCAGCCACATGCCCCACTGTCTGAGAATAAAGGACCTTCAAGGGCAAAAATCTCCTGGAGATCCTGGGGACACAGAGGCTGCTTATCTGCTCTTGCAACCTCTGTGGGAGCAGTTCACTTTGTGGGCAGGTGTGCAGGGAAGGGCCACAACTCTAGCTCCATCTCCTGTCTGCTGCACAGGGGACACGGTCAGCTCCCAAAGAAGTGGGGCAGCAGTCTCTGCACTGGAATTCTGCCTTGCACCCTTGAGCCACTGCTCACCCACCTCAGGGCCAGGCAGAATCTGGCTGACCGTGGGTACAGGACACTTGTGTGAGCTTGCCATGTTGTGCCACAAGTGCACAATTCCCAGTGAAGTCAATCAAAGTCCTGTATGTGAAGCATCCACCATGTCAAGTACTGGTCATTACCCGCAGGACAGCCTTCCCCTCCTAATGCTCTTGTGGTAGTCAATATTGTGTTGTTAAATGTTTGCATTTTATAGCTTAGAGAATGTGCCAAAGGCTAAATGACATGTGCTGGGGCAGGCGGGGCTGGGGCAGGAACAAGCAGTCTTACAGCTCTGCATACAGATTTGAAATCGCTGGCTACGACTGGGGAAAGACGCCTGAGTTTTGGTGCTAAAGAACCCAGGATTGAGCCTTGTTTTTGTCTGGTTTATGTCTGTGGTCCTACTTGGCATATGCAGGTGGGGGTTGTCGTACAGTAATCCGAAGGAAGCCAGGTTTAAACAGTTCTAATTCACGGACACTGATAAAGATGCATACACATCATGCTGGTATATATCAGACAATTTATATATGATTATTGTTTATGTTTATGATTACATACACTTATACCTGTATATGGGCATATGTGTCTATAATAGGAGCTTTTTTGAGTCCTGATGTCATGATCATTGAACACATGATGATACAGTCTTCCAAAGGCAGACCTTCCCACTCCACCAATCTCTGAAGAAATCCACCAGGCAATAAATACATGTATCACTCTAAACAAAGCTGGTACAGACCAAGCCAGCAAAATTGGTTTCCTGAGCAGGCCAGCAAATCCTGTTGCAGAAGCCTCTCCAGACAGAGCCTTCTCCACTGCACTATATAGTCTAGAGAGGATCCACGCATTCTATTCTCTAATGGAGCTTCTCCAGCCTATCATTAGCTGTGAGTTAGATTGACCCATCAGACCTCTCATTGTATGATAATATAACCTGTGCTAGGGACCTGAACCTGCTAATTGCTTTATGCTGGGCACAGTGCTGTAGCAAGGGAGGAGTGAGTGGGGTGACTGCCCCAGGCACTGAAGCAAAGGGGCGCCAACAGGTGCTGCCCAGCCAGGGTGGGGCACAGGACAGAGCTGCATGCGGCTGATTTGGAGGGGCACAGGTACAGGGATAGGGCAAGTCCCACTGCTGCATGCACTCCCAGGCAAACATGGGGGGGGACATGTCTGTGCATGGGGTGAGGGTGGGCTTGCTGCTGCAGGCTTTGCCCCGGGCGCCAAACTTCCTTGCCACAGCACTGGCTGAGCAACCCTGAGCCCCACTGAAGCCAATGGGTCTTCCAGTGGAGCCTGCAGGACTGAGGGAAAGAGCGGGCACAAGCCTGTCTTGTGAAGGGATGTCAAGTTATTGGGAATTTCTGACCAACAGGCTCAGAATGGATTTGGAAAAGTTGACCATTGGTTTTTATTACAGGCATGAGATAAAGGGCTCCATCTCAAACTTTTATCAAAGTGGACCAGTACAGGGCGGTTATAGCCATGATGCTCTAATAAACATGCTTGGGGCGATGCATAGAGGGTGCACATAGGTGTATGTGCACCCCCTGCACATGGCAGTGCACCCCCTGCAAAAAGGCGCTGCCAACACGGTCAGCAGTGTCTGCAGGCAGTCCATGATCACCCCTGGCTGCTGCCACCACTGCTGCTGTGCTCCCACTGCTGCCAGCACAGCCATCCCCCGCCAGCTGCTGGGGGCATGCGCCATTCATGAGCATGCTATAAGTCAGGGATGTCAAATATACAGCCTGCAAGCTGGATCCAGCCTGTAGCACTGTCTACAACTGACCCATGGGCAGCATGCAGGGTGCATCAGATGGCCTTGCACACTGCACAGGGTATCTGTTCCAGCTCATCACCTGGAGTGGCAGAGCAGCCTCTGTGAGCAGTACAGCTCTAGAGTGGCTACATACCACTCCAGGGCCATGCTGCACAGCTCAGCAGTGGTGGTGGTGATGGTGGTGGCAGTGACAGCAGCTCTGGGGCTGCACTGCATAGCCCAGCAGCAATGGCAACTCCAGATATAGATTGTGGGGCTGGTCTGTGGGTCAGGTGCGGCCCATGGACTGGCCCTCTGCCACTAATCTGGCCCACAGGGCCAGATGATTTTGACATCCCTGCTGTAAGTAAACAGTGGGTGCATCTACACATGCAATGAATGCAACTCAATAAACTCTGGAGTAGTTTGTACCAGTCAACTGCTCCCAGGCACAGTGTCTACATGTATGCCAGGGACAGCAGCAATTTCAGCTGAGGCAGAGCAGACCCCCGACTGGCCAGGCTGATGGGGCATAGTTTACACCCCCAGTCACCATCTATATGTGTGTTTTGGTACAGTAAAGTACATCAACATAAGATAGTACTATCCTCAACAGTACTATCATCCTACAGTGGGAATAATTAGTTTACTGTGCCCTAATACCAGCGCACATGTAGACAGCGATGCTTTCCTGAAGAGCTAATTAGTCTGCTTTGCAGTAAAGTACACATGTAGACGCACTCAGTGTACTCAGTACAACCTAGCCCCACCTCAGATGGTCTTCTGAGGGATTTTCCTTTGTTTTATAAAGCGGCCTCTCCTAGAACCCTCCCCAGACAGGGCTCTGAACTACTACACTGAATGTTGTCAACGAAGCCTCTGCAGTTTTTGATAAAGGAACCCAGCAGGTAGGTTACTGCAGTGCTGAGGAACACCAAAGTAGTATCTAATTTTATGGAAGTCCTGCAAGTTTTGTAAAATCTCTGGAAATCCCAAGTGCTTTGGGGATTCTCTAAGACGCTTTGAAATTCCTCAGGTGGCCTTGGCAGTTCAGTATGAACTTTTAGAAGCCCACTGCACTGTCCTAAGCCAGCAGAGTTTAGGAGCGTATTTTGTTAGTCTTCTGCATGGGGTAGAGGGCACTGGCCCATCAGATCCTATACTGGATTTCTTCTTTCAATGTTGGTCTTGTTTGAGAGATGGCTGCCAAGATAGGCAAAGCATTCAATGGTCTTCAGCTCCTGTCTGTCAATGAGGATCTTTGGTGAGGGAGTTAACTGGCCCAGAGCAGGCTGGCGAAGCATCTTTATTTTTCCGATGTTTAGGGTCAGTCCCAGGCACTGGTATACTTGAGAGAAGCAGTGAAGACCTGTTTGTAGGTCCTTCTCGGTATGCACAATGACAACACATTAACAATCCGCGTACTGAAATTCCACAATCAAGGCCGATGAAACTTTGGTTTTGGCACAGAGACAGGAGAGATTGAAAAGGTTCCTGTCCATCCTGTACTCAGTGCCGATGCCATGTGGCAGACAGTCATAGATGAGCACAAGAAAGATGGTAACAAAGAATTGGTGTGATCACACAGCCCTGCCTGATGCCAGTTCTAATGGCAAAGGGCTCTGTAACAGAGCCACTGCATAGGAGGGAGGCAGTCGTACAGCTGCAGTGGACAAGGCTTTGTGTGCACATGGTTTATGTATGTTTACCAAAACGACACCTATACTTCCAACTCAGGCAAGGACAAAGGGCATGCAGGGGCAGAGAAAACACTTCAAGGACATCCTCAATGTGAACATTAAGAAGTGCGGCATTGATGTCACAAATTAGGAAAAACCAGCCCAGAACAGGACTGCATGATAATGACTTGTGAGAGAAGGTACATCCTACTTTGAGGAAAACTGTCCTGCCCTGGAGGCAGAAAAACAACAGAAACAGAAGGAAAGGAAACAAGCCCAAGAAATCTGCAGTTCGACCCTCCCTTTAACCACAACCTGTGGCATCTGCCAGAGAGTCTGCAGCTGTAGGATCGGCCTTCATTGCCATCAGTGGACTCATCGACAACCTTTTACTTGTCCCACGGGAGTGATTGTCCTCAACCATAAGGGATCACTGCCGCCAGTGATGATGACAGAGGGTGCTACTTTTATGGGAGAACTTTGTAAACTCCATCCTGCCGCCGACAAAAGTTACTAAGTCACTCAGCTCCCTCTTTTCTCCCTCCAGACTTCTCTTCCTTCTTATTTTTCTCTTTCCCTTTTCTTGCCCCTTTCTCCCTCTCTTTTCCTATCTCTCCTTTCTCCCTGACAGCATAGCTTGTGGAATTTCCATCTCCCTGCAGTAGCTGCTTGGCCCAACCCCTGGCAGCTAGCACCCCCTAAGGGTCATGAAGGTTGTGTTTTGGCAGGAGAGGGTGGAGGGGGGGAGGATGAGGGAGGGTGGCTGGAAGAATGCACCATTGTTGGCTGGGTGGAAGATTGAAAAATCTGCTGACATTTAAACAATAGGGCCAAGGCTCCTGCCACGAGACAGTGAGGTGATGGGGAGGTCGCACAAGGGCCCCTCTTGCAGCTGCTGTGATCCAGTTCCTCCCATCCCTCCCTCCCTTTTCTGCTCCTCACAGCTGGCACAGCTGCCTCTGCTGCATCAGTGTTGACAGGTCTCATTTCTCTCTCTCTCGGGTGTGCACATGTGTGTGTACAGGCGTGTGTGCGAGAGCATACCTTAGGCCTAAGCTGCCTCCCTGCCTCACTCTGTCAATGCACCAATCACTTGATATGCACCATCCCCCTGCTCTTCCATCACAAGCCTGAAGCAGCTCCAAGCTTTCATGGGCTTCAGCTGTTGAAGTCTTCTCTCCTGATAAATACAGACCATAACACAGATCATCCCAGGTCTAGATGCCGGGCAACCTTGACCATTCAGGTGAATGAGAGTTCAGAGGTTCAAGCCCTGATGAGTTGAATGGGAAACCCCAGTTCAGGAGGAGCTGGGCCTCCTTTGGGAAAGTTAAGGTGACCTTTAAGACCAGGCAGGAGCTTGGCCTTGTTGTACGTCAAACTTTCCTGTTTCCGGGGTACATCAGGTTTGTGGTCAGGCCTCAGGGAGGAAGGTCAGGCAGGGTCAAACCGAGTTTTGTTAACTGATGCTGTTGTGCGTGCATCTGGCAGGGAAGGAGGCACAAGGTGATGTCATTATATGTAGAGAGATGGAGACAAGAGTTTTTGCAGGCGGTATCTTTTATTGGACCAACAGCATGGCTCAGATAGGTTTTGGTTACAAACTTTTGGATACCACAGTACCCTTCTCTGGGAAAGAAGCAGGCACAGCAGAGCTAAACAGCAGATGGAACAGAGAGTTATGTAAAACTCCATCTGTAAATTAAAAAGAACAATATAAAAGGAATGACCAGATAGCCAAGTGACAAGAGAGGTGTACTGATGAGTGGAGAGGATAGTTAGAGAGTCAGGCTACTTCCCAGCTCACATATCAGTCCCTACAGTGCCTCCTGCTGTGAGGCTGAAGCTGCTATAGCCATGCTTTCCATGGCCGGCATCCCTGGGCCACCTCTATCATGCACTTGGCTGGAGGAGACTGGGACTGGAAATAGGTGTGAGCTTCCTTGGGGGCAGGGCTTTACTATTATTCCTGATAGCAGCAGAGGGAAAAACAGGGACCAAAGATGCTTCTTCAGCCTTGGCCATCATAACTAACCCGTGTCTTTTTTTGAGCAGCTGACCTTTCCTTCCCTCTCAGTAGGGAGAAAGGCTCATCTGTGTGCAGCTCTCAGCACACTTGAGATGAGAAATAATTCTGCTGGTGACACATGCATCAGGTGTTCAGGGGTGATAACGAAACTTGCCTGAAGGCATCAATATTTAATTAGCAATGGCGCTCATTTAAACATTAACCTGGGGAGCTTGAAGAGGTTGTGTTGTGGGGAGCAGGGAGAGGAGGAGAGAAGAGTTGCAAGGGAGCAGTATAATGTTTAACACTTTGTGGGAAAAGGTGAAAGAGAGAAAGAAGAGGCACATTCCCCACTCACAGAGAAACACAGGCTTTCGTGAACTAGAAGGGCCCTCTGAACAGGAGTCCTGAAGGCACCTAGTGCTGTGTGCTGGCCTTTCCCTTCACTGAAGAGAACTGTAGCTGTGGCAAGCTGGGGTGTATGCTTTTCTTCCTGACCCTAGCTGGTGACTCTTTATGTCCTGAAGCCTGAGGAGCAATCACCCGGTGTCGATACAGAAGCTGCCCTTCCGCTTGCAGTAAGCTCAGAGTGGTTCTGCACTTGCATTATTTACCTAGCTGATCTATCCCAGGCGGGCGGACCTCCGGCTGCTCTAACTGAGGAAACATTGTACTTTCTCTCCTAGATGAGTCAGATCTTCCTTTCACCTGGTCTGACTCGCACCTGGCCAGCAGCAAAAAAGCGAGGGAGACAAGCTCACACAGACATGTCTTTGCTTTGAACCATAAACAGTCTCTCCAGCTTCCTTTTGCGGCTTAGCTGAGCCTGTTTAATTCCCAAAGCCATAGACCCAGTATTCTCCACAGGGAGACTAGAGAGACACTGTCAGCCATCATATCTTGGGCTGTGAGCTTATCAGCTCCCACAGGCTAAGCACAGTTGGGTGTGGCTGGGACTGGGAATGGCTTTCTTCTCACTAAGGGAAAGGCAAATGTTTCAGAAAGAAGGGTGCTCTCCCTGCGGAGGCAGCATGGACCGCCTGAGCCAGCATGAGGGGAGAAGCCTTTCGGCTGTGATCTGAAGCCAAAGCCCTAAGCTTTTACAGTCATTCAAGCCACCAAGACACTTTGTGCAAGACCAAAGGTGCCACCCTCCATACCCTAGCCCAATGCCAGACCAAGGAGGGTGGGGCAGTAGCTTCAGCCATGTGTGGGACTGAGCCCAGTTACATCACTAGCTGCTCTGTGTATTTAATTTTAGCAGTGTGGGAGAGGGCCCAAACTGCCCCTTGCAAGGGAGCAAGTGTGTATTTTTAGCAGAGTGAGATTGGGCCCAGGCTTGCCTGCCCCATAAGTGAATGCAGAACAGCTGCAGGCGGAGGAATAGGCTGGACGGTAGCAATGATGTCACCAAGACAAGTTTCACATTGTCAGTGGAGACTGTCAGGCAAGGGAGGGAGAGGAGCAGGGAGTTGTACAGGCCAGCGCAACATCCCCTGAGAGCCTTCACACAGTCTCCAGACAGAGCCCACTGTCCTTCAACCAGCTCCTGCTGCACAGACTCCCTCAGAAGGCGGTGCTGTGCTCCACTACTCAGTCCTGCTGGCTGTGACAGTGGCTGTCAGCCTTTTTAGACTTGAGGCATCCATCAGTAGATTCAAGGCACCCCTCAGAAAATGTCAGCTCCTTGCTTTCACTCTTTTGTTGACTGAGGAAAAAGAATAGAGCGATGTATTTGCTGCAAAGAATTTGGAGTGTCAGTGGCAAGGCAGAATGGTTTTGACAGTGTGGGTTCCTGTTTGAAATCTCTGGGTTTACTCTAGAGACCTGTATCCTGTTAGGAATTGGATACTGCACCCCACTCCCTCACCCGCTGTACCATGTGCCTGGGAGTACCCATTGCCCAGTGCCCTAAGTGCCCGGGTACACCCCACACACACACACGCACCATGTTCCCTCCTGCTGCTGCTTCCTCTTTACCATGCGGAGGGCATCTCTGTATGCCTAGGCTGTGCCACACATCTTGACTCACCCTTAAGTCCCAGGCTGTGAGTTCCCCCACTACATCATGCCAGTCAGGCACCCAGGCCTTGAAAGGGAAAGTTGGAGGGGAAGCCTGCAGTCCCCAGTTGCTACTGCAGCTGGAATAATGTGGGGGGAGGGAACAGCAGCCAGGGGAGATCCCAGGGCTTGTAATTTAACCCCTTGCAGGTCCCATCTGGCCCACTGGCCACCAATTGGACAGCTCTGGTCTAGAAGAAGAACCATTTCCTACCTCTACCAGCAAGTGTGCTGTCAAGAGTGATGAGCTAGGGTGGCCCCGGGTGGTGCTGCCAGCAGGCAGTGGAGGGGGGAATCATTCCCTAGCACTGACTCTTGAAGACTCAGGACTCCACTCCAGGGCTCTACTAGATGCACTGCAAGCTATGGTGTGCACAAGCTGGCTATTGAGTACCCGCTGCTACTCCAGTCTCAGCGGTAGCCGGCCAGAGGTGCAATGACAGAGGACAGACAAAGGACCAGTGATTAGCAAATCCTGAATCAGTGCAGCCTTGGTGGCGCATACAGGGGTGGCGAGTCTGATGTTCCAGGAGTGGGAGCTCACACAGAGACAGGCAAGGTAGGGGTATGCCACAGAATTTGGCACCAGAACATAATGGGAACTGTGTGAGGAGTGTGTGGGGCCAGCAAGCACCTGTGATGGGGAACGAGATTTCCCCTGCAGTTGCTGACTCTGTCCCATGCCACTCATCTGGAGGAACACATGGAGACATCTGGGAATGTGAGTACTCTCCTTCTGGGCATGTCTCTTCTCCCCTTCCAGGACAGTTGCTCCTTAACCTCAGACCACCAGGAGACTTGAGAGGATGATGGTCTCTGCTGAACACATTCTTGGAGCTGTTTCTTCAGTTCTGCACAGCCTCCAGAACTGACAGGGCAGTGGTCCTCCTTCCTTCAAGGAGCAGCCCAGCTCCCAGATCCCCTAGTGGGCACCGGGGCGGGGGATGCAGGGGAGTGGGGGGAGAATCACTGTAGAAGGAAATGCCCTTTCCCAAGGGGGCAGAGAAGGATGGAGGAGAATTTCTCCCTACACTGGTGCATGGACTGATGATGTAGGGGAAAGGCTGCTTGCTCTTCCCCTAAGCCATGGATGCTATGTCTGGCTCATTCTCAGTGTGCTCAGACTTCTGGGAGGACCCTCTCAGAAGCTGGTGACGAGGGATAACGAAACCACCATGAATCTTCCTCGTTGTCTCAGCGGTGTTCTCAGTATCCAGCGGCCATTAGGAGAACAAGAGGGTACACTCTACCTGCACCTGTCTTGCACACACTCACACTGATGCAGTGGGTTATCACAGGACAAGGCCTGCTTTCCCTCCCTTTTCTGTGATGGGCCTCAGCGGTTGGGCCTCATTCCCACCCCGGTATTTGGCGAATTAAAGGCTTGCATTATACATTTACCAGGAGCAGTAGCCAAAACATCTTTTCCAATTAGATCGGTAGTGTTATGGGCTGCATGTGGACCAACCAAATCTGGACCGAGAGCTCTAAGAACTGAGGTTGCAAGCTGTGAGGTCTGCATGTGGAAGAAGGCTGGAGGGAGCAGGAGGGAACACAGGCCTCCTGAAGAATGCCAGACCCAGATGTTGATAAACTCAGGGCCACATTTAGGGAATGGGGGCAGCCTCAGTGTTAGTAGTGGAAGGTCCTTCCCACCCGAGTTCCCCCTGCACAGACACCATGCACCATGCTCACACACCCTTCCTCCTTCCGAGTAAGACTTCATAGCAAAAAAAATGCCCTTGGGACCTTCCTGTCTCACCTCCTACTCTGTTCTCCCCTGCCTGCTCCTTTCTCCCTTGGGCTTCTCCTATCTCCTGGGCTCCCTTGCACACAGAGCTATTCCTTCAGGCTCTCTCTTTTGACCTCTTTCCCTATTGACCTGCTTCGCAAAGCTCTCCCTGACACTCTCCTCTTTCTCCCTGTTTTAAATCCCTCTCTTGGCTGCACCAAATCTGACATCCTTTATTATCCAGTGATATCACAGAAGCCCGGTGACAGAGGGAGTGTAATAGAGAGGGAGACATGAAAAGAAGCCGATGCCTCTTGTGTGGGGCCCATTCTGTGGGCTCCTCACCTGCTCCAGCAAGCTCCTATGGCAACAGGAACACCTGGGAAGGCATCCATCAGCACCCAGCACATATTGCAATAAGGAAAGAGAACGAGACAGAGCAAGAGGGCATGGGGAAGGGGTGGGACCTGCACCTGTGCATCCCAGCAAGTCCAGGACAGCCATGAAGTCCCCGGCTCTCACTGCAGTCCCTGTATGTCCTCCACATTCCTATCTTAAAGGGAGTCCAGTCCCAAGTCTGAATATTCACACTGCCTCCCCTGGCCAGGATTTTTTTTTTTTTTTGTATCCTGTCAACTCGCTGTCCTCTGCTCTCAAATGTTAAGCTGCCCCCACACCAGAGGGAGCATGGCCGACTGGTTCAAGAACAAAAGTAGACTGGGAGTCTTCTTGCGGGCTGGCTGTGTGCCCTTGGGTAGGGCCTTTCTCAAGCCAGGTCTACACAGTCTGTGCTGCTCTGAGCAGGCCTCTCCCTGAACTGGAAATAGCGGAGCCGCATCTGAGCAGCCAGGGCCAGACAGGCATAGGCAAACCAAGTGGCCACCTGGGGCCTAGACAGAAAGGGGGCCCCAAAATAGTAATTTTAAAAATTATTATTAGCATTATCTCTGGTGAAGTGGGACCTGTTACTAAAAGTTCACCTGGGGCTGCCAAGAGTCTAGGTGTGCTCAGTGGTGATGCACAGAGGGTACATGTGCACCCCCTGAGAGTGCTGGTGCACCCCCTCATTGCCAGCATTCCCCACTTAGGTGACGGGCAGGGGGGCAGGTGGGAGCACTGGCAGCCCCACTGAAAGTGCCAGCCAGGGAGTGGGGGTGCCAGGAGAGGTTGCTGACTGGCCAGTGGGGGGGGCTGACTCAGGATGCACCAGTCGCCCATGGATATGGTGCTGTGAGCTGCACTGCAGGCAGTCTAAGTAGCACGGAGACAGGCTACTGGACCCTGTCTTTCAGCAGACAAAGCACTGCATGGACATAGCTACCCTTCCTCCCATTTAGGAAGTAGTCTGCCTGAAGAACCACAGAGCACTTGAGGGAGCTGTGCTGGAGCATGGCCTTTGTTTTTCTATCCATACAATGGTGGCTGTTGTCATGGGTACTGTCAAAGTCAGTTGGTCAAACTCTGTGCAATGCTTTGCAGTTCTTGGAGAGAAGACACTAGAGGGAAATACCCAGATTTCCTTTTTCTTACTTCTCTTTGTGGTCCTCCCTAAGTGTTGAAAGAGAGTGGGGGAAGATGATAAGAAATCATATTCACCCAAAGAACCTCCTTGGCTGCCTATGTCCTTAGACCAACACAGCTACAACCTACACTCCTGGAAGATGGTAAAGGCACTTCTAGAGAGTGGAGGTCAGATTCTGGGCCAGTGATCCTCCCTCTCTCCCTCAAGAGCTGGACCCCAGTGCTGGGTACTTGGGAGCACATTCCTCTCTCCTGCAGTCTCAGGGCTTCTGTTCAGAGAGGCTGCAGGAGAGACACAATCTCCCAGCTCAGCAAAGATCTACTGCTAAACCCAGGAGACCTGCCCCAGTGCTCAGTTGTTTCCGAAGAGGGATACAGACTGCTATTTTAATTTTTTTGAAAATAGAGGCTTGGGGAGCAACCCCTCTAGCCTGGCAGTTGGGGAAGTCTCATTGTTTGCCTTTTTCAAGCAATTACTGGGATGCTGTCCAGAGGGAGCTAGGAGCTGGGACGCCCGATGTTCCTTCCCTTCCCCCAGTGGGCTGTGTTGTGCCTTAAGGCCTGGGAGTTACCACAAATTTTAGCTGTTTTCTATCACTTCCCACTTTATTTCTGGGGTTGGGGGTAGAGTTTTATGTAGGGGCTGGAGGGGTGGTGCTCCTTTCTCCACAGCTCTGTAAATCCCTCTTCCTACGTCCTGGGTCAAGACTACTGTCTCCCGCCCTTCTCACGCCCTTTTCCCCCAACTCTCCCCTCCCCTTCCTTCAGGGCCTGCTGGGAACAGCCATAATGCATTCTTGGCCTGGCTTCAGAGGAGAAGCCTGTACAGGCAGCAGCGCACACACGTCAGGGCTGCTCCAAATTCCAGCTCCCAAAGGCAGAAACGGGACAATGGCCAAATGGGGCTGGAGAAGGTATGAACTGCAGAGGCTGGAGGGGAGAGGGAGCTCCCAGCCACCCAGCTACCTCAGTATACACCCCCCCTGCCCAGGGGTGGGGAGAGAGGCTAAAGCATGAACCATGCTGACTGGGCAGGAGCAGATATCTCAGAGGCGACCATACTAAATGGGGAGGGATGGGGCCTTTGGAGTGAGGGGTGGCAAAAAAAATGAGTTTCCAATTGTACATGGTGTTCAGCAATCTGGAGGGACAGGAAGACCTGGATTTGTCTGTCCAGGATCCTGCCTACCCCCCTGGATTGCAGGGTACAGACTAATGGAGCAGGTTTGGGGTGTTCTATTGTCATGCCAATCTAAAGCTAGGCAAGACTCAAGGGCATGACCAGACTGGTGGTATCAGAAATGGGGGTGCAGTCCTCAAGTGTGCTGTGCACATTTGGTATGCAGGGCACTAAGCATGGGAAGTTTTCAGATGCTCTACACTACAGTAGGAAATAAAATAGGCAATTCTTAAATGCTCCCTTCATGTCTCCCCTGGGAAGCACTCAGTTGGGCAAATTTCCTTTGCTTTGGGCACATTTGTATGGGAGTCTTCAAAGGGCAGCCCTTGAACACTGCAGACACATCTGGAATAAGATTCATGATGACCATTCTTGACTTCTGTGTGTGGTTTTGAAATGCAAACCACTAATCCAGGTCCCCTCACTCCTGGACCAAAACAATTTCCTAAGTGCCCTTGGTGTAAGTTTGCTGAGGGTTGTTAGAGTGCCAGTTTGTATTCAGAGTTAGTGCAGGTGCCCACATATGGAATATTTTAAACAGCAAAGGCTTGTTTCTGACCTGGCCTAAAGAAGATAGCTCCTGAAACTCCAGAAGGGTCTTGCTTCGTGTAACAACCTCTGCCTCTCCCTTCCTCTGCACAGCCAGCTGAATACCCCCTTGTGTCACTGTCAACATGGGGGAAGGCTTCCAACACCCACAGAGCACCGGGTGGCCATGCCAGGGGACCAGAAGAGGAGGGGCTGGAGCCTCTCGTTCCCCACTTCTTGATCACTTTTCATCATCTCAGCAGTGCCAACAATAACAGCCCAGAGACAATGCATTCCTTTCACGGAGCGTGGGGCTGGAAGGGATGCAGCGGAGGCCACAAGGAGGTGAAGACAAACAGTCAGAAACCAGTCTGACAGAGTGCATCAGTGAGGACCAGCGTGCTTGGGACCAAAGCACCTTTCATCCCAAAGGGAGTGCTGCCAAGCAAAGAGATCTCCACCCCACCATTGAAGTGACGCCATTTCTTGGGAGGGATGTAGCTGACAATAAGCCAATGATGCTGCAGAACAATGTCATGGGACAGGGTGGAATTGTACCAACAGACACTGAAGAAGGAATTGAAGGATGGCAAAATGCAGTTCCCTACCCTGGAGTCTGGCCAGAGCTAACCTTGCCTCTTGCCAAGGGAGCTTTTAATACTCTGAGCAGCCAAAAACTCAGGGGTGGGTGGCACTTCCAGTAGCACAGTACCCTTTTCACAACCAGGCAGTGGCTCACATCAAGCTTACCTAGCATACAGGAGGACCTGATGAGAGCATAGCCCTGGAGTGGTATGACAGGCAAGAGGAACTGACTTTCAAGAAGAGGACTGGACACTTTAGCTGTATAGCTGGTCAAAAGGAGAAAGGAAATTACCTGTGCACTGTGGGATGCATTCCTCCAATGTGGTGGGGGGCTGTTTAGATGGGTAAAGCAGAAAGTAGCAGGAGGGAAGAGGATTTTCCCCCAGGGTTTCAAGGCAGGTATACAACAATGGACTTGCTTGTACTTCCCTATATCTCTTTTTCTTGATACTAAATGGATGGGTGAATTGGAGTAGAGTTTTCCCTTACCAGATCCTTCTTCTCCAGCACAGACATCAGCACAGAGCTATTGTGACATGATCACCTGTCACCCATATGATAAATCCATGAAGTCATTTACCATTACGATACATCTGCTGCATCAGAACAAGGGATGAGACACAGCTAAGAGGGAAAAAGTTTCTTTCCATACAGGACAAGTGGGTACTTCCAAACCCAGCCATAAGAATAGAGGTAAGTGGCTTTTCCTCATGGTAAGAGTTACTTCTTGCAGTGGGCAGAAGGAAGAACGTGGAGTTAAGCCCAAGGTGGGAAGTGGGTGACTGGAGTTGCGTTGCTGGCTGTCACAGGCTTTCTGTGTAGGCCTAGGCAAGTGAGCCATAAAGGCCACCCTATGCTCCATCCTAATCACGTGCTTCTCCAGCTGTGTGTCTTCATTCCCGCTGAAACAATCAGGTCTTGGCCATCAAAACAAATATGGGAAGCAGGGGATCCTTTGAAGCAGCATACCCTGACCCACTCTGGGCCTCCGCTCACTCCTCTGTGCAGTGACATGGCCAGGGCTATTACGACTTGAAATCAGGATTTGTAATGGGCTTTTGCATGCTTAGATGCAAATCCAACATGCTGGTGTTGACACAGGGCCAGGGTAGGCTGCTGAAGACAAACATCTTTGCTGCCCAGAAGGGGCATATCTGCCTCTTCTAAAACATCAAGGCAGGAATCATTTTGCTGCTATCGATTTTCCATTCCATTTTCATACTGAACTCCCTTGGAGGATGTTTGGTGCCTCTTTTAATTTCTTGTGCTTTCCCCTGAGTAGCCTTTCCTGTAAACCCAATGGTTCCCCTCATCCACTGCAACGATCTCATAAAAAAAATTCACTGATGTTAAGAAATTAAATCTAGAAGTTGAAAACAGAGAAGGATTGGGAAACTCCCCACTAGGGCAAAGGAGAAAAAAAAGGCCCCAAAACCTTAGAAAGTCGTTTTGATATTGTGGATCTTGCTGCTGTCAAAGAGCTAAGCCATTCACAGCTGCAGTAATATCCAGGACACACCTGGCAAGCTGCATGATACTATTATAGCAGAGAGGATCTAATCCTTCATGCCAAGGAGGAGTAGGAAGGCTGAGAACACAATGCCAGCAGTGTGCTTAGTCCTCAGTCTTTTGGAGGATAGTAATCACAGTTGTGCACTGCAGAAACAGCTGGGGAAGGGAACATTAAATGGGAGAATTTTATGTGGAAAAAGACATCAGGACTCAGGGAGAGCTCTGGAAGCCCTGGATGGCTGCACAAATAGACACAAGTTCTATGCAGGCCATGTGGAACAGCTGAAAATGTGATCATCAGAAAAAAAATCCTTTATGCTAGACTTTGTTGATGGTTTCCAGCAAGTGATCCAAAGACAATCACAAATTTGGTCAAAGCTGATGAGTGTGCTAAGCACCCTTTTTCAGACTAAATGGAAAGAGTCATTAAACCCTTTATGTAGTGAAATAACTGGGAAGGACAGAAGCTACTGCCCAAGGCAAAGGGCCACATGGCAAGGCCTGAGGAAAAAATAACCGAGTTAAAGTAATGGTTGTTCTTTAACTGCAAAGGTAGGGGTTAATAGTCCAGGTGTTTGTGTCCATGTGGGTTAGAGTGCTTAACAGGCAGTCCTCTACTTACAATATTTTGAGTTACAATGTTTCACACTTACCTTTATAAATTGACACCCTGTTTCAACTTTATGACCTCAGTTTTGACTTTACAACACTTGATCCAATGTGACAGCATGCCAGTGAACAAGTTTGCTGCGTCGCTTATCTCCCTGGAGAACCTCTGTCTGAACTTCCTTGTACACTTTCTTTAAGAAAGCAGACAAGACTCCAGAAAAACCTGCAGACAAGACTCCTGAGAAGACTCCAGCCAAAAACCCTTCAAAAAGTCCACCCAAGAGCCTTTCAAAAAGTCCAGCAAAGTCACCTCAAAGAAGTCCTTCCAAATCAATATGATTGCTATTTATACTATAAATACATTAATGTAGCTATATTACTCAGCTATAATTGATCAAGTACAAAATTCTGGGGTATTTTTAGTGAAAATAGGGTATCGGGCCTTGGTTCAGGAACAAATCCCCCATTTATAACATTGTTTCTTATGAGAAAATTGGTTTCGAGTTACAACGTTTTGACTTAAGAAGTGATTTTCAGGAACCAATTGTGTCGTAAGTCTGAGGACTGCCTGTATATACCTATCTACTTTGGTTACTCTATAAGGTACAGATCTACCTTGCCTTCTACTTAGAGCCAAAAAGCTAGGAGAGAGCCAGGTAAGTGACTGCACATATATTAACAACCAATTATAGAAGTAAGACATTGGCTGCCATGGTTCCCCAGCTTTACCTGTAGGGGGTTACGGCCTTATGTCTTGTGATGTGATAGGGTTGACAGTAGTTTTATGAAGAATTTAAATTTGTGGATTTGTGTAGGATGGTTTGGATAGGAATGATCCTGCCTCAGGCAGGGGGCTGGACTAAATAACCTCTGGAGGTCCTTTTCAGCCCTACTTTTCTATGGTTCTGTGATTATGAGCTTGAACCTGAAAGAAAGCAGAGAGACAGGGGATTCTTGGTCACAGTACTCAGTGGAGTGACTGATTCAGGGACTTCAGGGCAAGAAAACCACTGTTGTTATTTGTTCCTATTGTGTTCAAGGGAACAAGACTTTATATGCACTTTTTGTAAATAAGCAAGATTGCAGTAATGATTATATCTTCTTACTACCACCAATATCTCTTTTTGTACGGGACACAAGCTTGCAAGACCCCAAATATTGGACAATGGCCAAAGGGCCAAAAACAAACATTGGTTTTGAGTTACATGCCAGATGTGGGAGCCAAAAAAAATTCTGGAGAACACAGCATCTGTAGTGTTTGGACAAGTTGGAGTTCACCTGTCCAGAATTTGGCAAAAAGTTGCTCTTCTATCCAGGAAGGCTCCTTTTCCATTTATAGCTGCAGAACTTTGCAGCTTTCATTTTAGCTTTTTCTGGGGTAAGTCTCTAGTGTTTATTTTTGCAAATGAAATCTGCAAAATAAGAACCAGCTATAAGCTTAAGTATTATTATCTGCCTGGTTCTGCAGACAGCTTGAAACAATCTGGTTATCTCTGGAGTATATTACCTCATTTTCTTATCTATCATCACTGGATGCTGTGATGGCTGATGGAACAGTGTAGCATCCCATAGCTCTCAAGATCTGTGAAAGGAAGAGGCATTCAAACCCTGTCCTTAAAATGTTTCCTCAAAATGTCTAGCCACCCTCTGAACCTGTCCATAACTAATACAGAGCAGACATATCCTTGCCCCAGTGTTATAAGTCTCAACATCCTTCCCCATGCCAAACTCCTAAATTACCTCCCTAACGTTTCTGAAGTCAAAATCTCCAGCTTCTCTACTGACAGCATCCATGTTACAGTTGTGTGAGATCAACACTGTGTGTGGCAGCACTCTGGAAGGCATGTAGGGGATGCTATACTGACTCTTGTGGACCTATACTGAATAAAAGAAAAATCTGTGGTTGAATCTGCCGCAGAAACTGCCATGCACTACCCAGGTACACCTCAGAAACCCCAAGGACTTGGGGCAAAAGGCTTCCCTGGCCACAAGGTAATCATGGCCTTTCCCCACCACCACCTTTGCTGTGGGTGTCAGGAAAAAATAAGTGTGAGAGTTCCATCTCCAGAACCCATTCTTGTGTCCAAGTATGAAGCCATAGGAAACCCCCATTTGCCTAAAAACTATGGCACAAGCAAGCAATGTCAGGGTGGCATTTTGGGGAAGTCGCGATGACAGCAGCCACTATATTTAGTTCTTACTGCTGAAAAAACACATGATTCTGCAGTATTGTGGAGGGGGCAGGGGAGGCAGAAAACTTCCCCATAAATCACGTGCACTCTTGTAAGTTCAGTGCCTTCCAGTGAAACAGGATGGTGGTGGATGGGTCATTTTTGACTTGGAGGGATGTGGGCAGTGGGGTTCCACAGGGCTCGGTCCTCGGGCCCACACTGTTCAACATCTTCATCAGTGACTTGGACAAGGGGGTAAAAAGCACCCTATTCAAATTTGCTGATGACACTAAGATGTGGGGGGATGTGGGCATGCTAGAAGGGAGGAATAGGCTGCAATCAGACCTAGGCAGGTTACAGGGGTGGGTGGATGAG
>NW_017728931.1:52396470-52462870 GCF_001723895.1 Crocodylus porosus
TTCCCCTAGCGCCCCCTGGCATAACAAGGAATAATGGACACAAATTATTGGAGAGTAGATTTAGATTAGACATCCGCAAGAACTACTTCACAGTTAGAGTACCTAGGAGCTGGAACCAACTTCCAAGGGAAGTGGTGCTGGCTCCTACCCTGGGGGTCTTTAAGAAGAGGCTTGATGAACACCGTGCTGGGGTCGTTTGACCCCAGTACTCTTTCCTGCCATGGCAGGGGGTCGGACTAGATGATCTACTCAGGTCCCTTCTGACGCTAGAAACTATGAAACTATAAATGCAAGGTCCACAGTGAGCATTGTCTTGCCAGGAGAACTCCAAGGTACACATATATGTGCTGTTGCTTCCTGTGGGGAATTGTACCTTTGTAGGGTGCAGGAGTAGAGTAGCAAGGCAGGCTTGCAACTCAGTTGCCATGAAGGTGTGCATGTAGTTTCCAAAATCGGTCCCTATTTGGCTCCATCCAGTTGCTGTCAGCCTGTGCATGAATTTAGTAAGTGTGGCTGACTGTGTCTGAACCAAACAGCAATCTTAGCCAGTGGTGAAGCTGCCCTACAAGCCAAATCATCAGACAGGCCAGCTAAAGAGAGTGATATTGCATTCTCCTCCCTACTGGTGGCCCCCGTCAAGTTCACAACACATGCTGCTGAGTCAGTAAATTTGGGGGGCCAGTTCCCAGCGTGGGGGTGTTCCAGCCACTTCAACCATGTGACCAAAAGGGATGCAGGAACTGGGGGAAGTCCTGCATTCTTTCTCCCCATCTCAATCACTTCAGCTCATCCAAAAGTGTTTGCTTTTCACACAAGGCAGTGTTTGAAGCTACCATTTTTTTCCAACCTGGGATCACACCAAACCCAATGTTTAGGGCTTCCCCCATGTTTAACATGGAGCACCTGAATTAGTGCATAGAAAACACCAGTACCTGAGAAAAATGCTCTTGGAGGAGGACGGGGGCGGAAGAAGAACGTCAAGTTTTCTGTGCTCCAACCAAATGGCCACAAGGGACACTGCAGACAGCCTGCAGCCTGTCCTCCACTCAATACCTGCCAGCTGACCACACACCATGGGGAATGATCATGCCTTCCTAGGCGACCTTCCAAGAAACTCCTGGGATAACTGATGCCATCTCAGTGCAAATCAGATTCCTTGTCCTAGCTATATCCCACAAAGATATCACCACAGCTGGGCAGATGCTTTTCACAAGGACAGGACCAGATCAAGCACCATTTGCCACACAGTCCTTTGGTATATAGCCTCCATGTATACACATCTTCTCTCAAGTGTCTCACAGGATGTGCAGGAATTGCTATGCAGGATCACACCAGTGGTTCTCCTAATCCAGGATCCTCTTTCCAGTAGGGATCAGTAGGGACCAGGCAAAGTATAAAGCTGCCATTAAGGATACTTAGTTACACATAAGGGCAGGAGTTGTAGAATAGCAGTTACATCACATTAGTAGATTGCTAATGGCTTGAGGTGTGTGAGCTGATTAGCCCTTAGACATTTTTATCCTTACGCAGCAGGTAATGTTTTAATTCTGTTTTTAATGCCTACTAAGTGACTTGTCTCCGTTTAAGGGGAAGAGAAAATCAGAATTATGAATTAAAAGGAAACAGAGGTGAGCTAAAGAAAGCAGAAATGACTCCACAGAAGGGAGTTTCCCCAACAGCGCAACTGAAAGTGCCACTCAAATGAGAACAGAGGAACGGCAGAAATAGAGACCGGGTCAGAACAGGCTAAGGAATCAGTTATGAGGCAAATGTGGAGAGCAAGAGCAGGAGGATGGGGGCTCTCCTGAGAACACGAGAAAAAACTGGAGGGGGACAGAAGGACCATTGGGAAAGAAGAAGGAAGATCTTATGATGAAGGCACAGGTGCAGGGACTTGGGCCTGGATTCAAGGGCAGAAACTGTCTCTTACAATGTGCGCTCAGCAATGCAATATGGCCCAGATCCCCACTGCCTCTGGGTGCTGCTGCAGTACTGCTCACAATGGGACTGAGGAGCAGCAGTTTCAAACGTGCCCAAACCAAGCTACCAAACGAGACATGTCAAAATACACACTTGGCCTTAAACCAACACAAAAGCACAGCCACGTGTTGCATGAACCCAGTCGCATCCCCTGTGGGCATATTAATAAACTCCTCTTCCATGTTCAGCATATTTGAATCCCTCCTCCTGTCACACTGATCAAAGGCAGAGGCCTGGGTGAACTGCAAGTGTCTCACCTGGGCCACTTGTGTAACTAATTGTGGGAGCAAAGCCCTCAGACCTGAGTCCCCTGAGGCAGGCTCCAATGCTTTTAAAGTCTTCACTAAAAATCTGCAGCTGCTTTTTGTTTCATCTCTAAGGAGGGAAGGAGCTAAGGCTCCTAGGACAGATGTGTCTCAGCAAGACTAACAAATGCACTAGCATCCTTAGAGAGGCCCAGGGATGGTAGTGCATTGTGACTTTGCTGTGCTAATGCACTGGAAGCCTGGGACCTGGGACTGTGGATACCACCGACCTGAAAAGGTAGGAGGCATGAAGTCCAAGGTCTGGATTGCCACAGCACTTCGCATAGAGAGAGGCTATGCCCAGTGATGAGAGGAAAAGGCTGGGTGCTAGGAGCCCAGGGATCTCTTTTTGACTGCACGGGACCTTTTGCAAGTCCTGTAGCCCAGCCATGTCTCAGAGTCTTCCTGCTGCATAACTGGAGAAAACATCCACCTGTTCCTAGGGAAAGGAGGTTCATTAGATTAGTGTTTGCAAGGCACTTAAGAGGGCTTGAGAAGGGCAAAGAGCTCATTTCCTTAAGAAGGGACTTGCATAACAGAGCAAGTTTAACAAAAGAGAGTAGCAAACAACAGTGAAAAACCAATCTGACTCCTGTCCTGCTTGCCAGCTCTCACAGCTTTAGGGCTTAGAAACCATTTGTTTACTCCTCCAGTCTGAGTCTGCTGAGCAGCCCTGATCTGTGACCCCCATTGACTGGTGCTTGTTGCTATGGGTACCGAGTCCAAATCACAGGATGCAGACACTATAGCAGAATCAGGAAAGGCTTGCGGGGGGATGTCTGCTAGACAAACCCATGCACTGACAGCAAAGGGACAGTGCTGACAGGACTGCTAGCCTAGTTCCTTCTCAGAACTCAAAGCTTTCCCAGGCTGTGCAGCTTACGCTGCATTTCCACAGTGCTGCCTACATGAGGATCCCAAAGAGGTTTATATTGAAGACCGCCGTCTCAGAAAGGCAGGGAAGTGTGACCCCATTCCATACCTCTCAGCTTGCAGCAAATCCAGACATTGAAAAAGAGTCATGTCTTCACACTGAACATCCAAGGACCAACCCCCTACTCCCCCAGCCCTAGCACTGAATTCCTCCAAAACAAAAATGGCATCACAACTTTATGCATGATTATTCAGCTCCAGAGCAAAGAGCACCCTCTTGTGATACATCTGTCCACTACAGTGCTGGCCTGAAAATGCACCTGGAGTTGCCTATTTAAAGGGGACCTGCAGCAAGCGAGCCTTTTGCCTCTCAGATGAAGATTTATAGATGCCTGGAACATTTGTTTTAATCAACTGTAGAAAGAAGAATTTGATGCCAGCCCTAGCCTGTTGGCTGTGCTGGAGTAGCTCTGAGGTGTCACATGCTTGAAGCACGTTCTCTCACTTCGGATGCATAGGAGGTGCTAAATGTTAACAAAAACATTCCCTTCTCAAAATTTTCTTGTAGCCATAATGAATCAGGATATATGCCAGCAGGGGCTGTTAGTGTTATCTTTTATTGAACCAACTACATAGTTCTGAAGAACTGCCCTCGTTCTGAAGAACTTTGTTCTTAAAAGTTTGTCCCACATCTCTCCAAACTATACAACCAGTCTAATTTAAAGTATCACTAAAAATCCCTTGCTTGTCAAAATGGGCTTTTTTTTGTCAATTAAGTTAAATTGATGCTAAAAACCTGATGGAAAAATCCCTTCCCAGACAACTGCTCAACTGTCCAGTGAGCTCAATTTCACTAATTTTTCCAGTCACTAGGACTGAGTTTCCCCATACTAAACAGAATATTGCAAAAAGTATCTTGCAGCTCTTTGAAGGCAGGAAAAAAAATGCCCTCAGTCCCCTTTGGCTGGTCCCTGTGAACTCATCCAGGGTGAGTAATCTCTTCCCTCTCTCCATTTCAAGAGGGCTAATTGAGATACCAGAAGTCAACAGAAATCCCACCCTTGCCCAAGCTCTGCTTTCATTTGTTGCTGACTTTGGGTACAAAGAAAGTATTGCAGGACTAATTCTTCTCGATCTGCAACCAGGGAGGGACATTTTTCTTCTCAACCTGCAACTGTGATGAGCTTGCAGCCTGAAGTACAACTTAAAGACCCTAGCAGTCCAGGGCTATACAGGCACCAGATGCCTCTGCTACATCAGAGCTCCCATAAATGCATTGCTTAGTTCAGGTCCAATACGCACTCAAGACTTCAACAGGTTATAAACTACTGCAAGACCATTTCAGGCTGGACAAAGAATTTCTTTACTGTCCAAGCCCCCAAGGTCTGCCATCAGAGGCGATTCAAGCACCTACACTGAACACCTTCAAGAGTAGATTGGATGCTTATCTTGCTGGGACCCTATGACCCCAGCCGACTTCCTGCCCTTGGGGCTGGGCTTGATGATCTTGAGGTCCCTTCCAGCCCTACTGTCTATGAAATCTAGGTAGCAAATGTGTAAGCCCCAGAGGGTCTTGCATCTGAAAGCCTAATGATCCCAACTATGCAGCTGTCCAATAGACGATATCACCCTAAGAAATCCTTGCCCATAAGTATCAACTATCAGCAGGGTATAGAAATTGAACCAATGCCAAATAAACCAGGGGCAGCCAACCTGCACCACAGCAGCAGCTTGGAGAAGAGGCAGGCAGCACAGTGGCAAGTCAGAGACAAAGTAGGGCAGATCATGCAGGGAGCAGAAAGCAGAGCAGGCAGGGAAGAGGATCAGTAGCACTCCAGTAGGGCACAGGGCTTAAAGTGTGACACACCTGCCAAAGGCAAATCCCCACTGGCTTAAACAGCCACTCTGCTCTGGCAAAGATCCACACAAGTGGATTATCCAAAAATGTGCTATTCTCTTACCCATTTGTCAGGCAGACTAACGTGGAAATGTCACAGCCTCCTACCCCAACTATTTTAGTTGCATTAGATTTTGAACAAGCTGCAGTGATAAACTTTTAAACAAGAACATAGACTCAGAATTAAATTGATGTCACAGATAGGAAATGTTATATCAACTGCTTTACTCTGCTTCTCCTTTGTTAACTGATAGCATACCCAACACCTCAGAACACAATGTGCAGGACAGTTCTCCTTGTTCCCAGCTGAGTGCTAGTGACATCAGCTGTTACCATGGAAACTCAACTCTGATCTAGGAAGGTATATATAAAGCATTTTCAGGTTATCATATTTTGTTGCAATGCTATTTGCCTTGCAAGCTCCGTTATCCAAGGATTGTCTTTGGGGATTGAAGTCATAATTCAAGGAAGCTTCTTGGTAGAGTACTAGGATGTTACAGGTCAGTGTCATCACACCTTCTTCAGTCCCTCTACTTCTCACATTGGAGAAAGGTGGTGGGTAGGCCTGCTCTGCCTCTGTGCTTAACACCCATTACTGATAAGACTATATACACTTCTGTTATCAAGGTACTAAGAAGTTCCCCAAAAATGTTAACAAGGCAGAAGAGATCTGTCCGTTTTTATACTGCAGTGCCCACAAGCATATCCTTTAACTATGGCAGATAGACGAGTGGCAGTAAAGCACCAAGGAAAATTCCCTCTGTACACCCAGAGGTGGCCCACCCAAGGCAGGGAAACTTGACCCTCAAGACTTCCACTGTCATTACACACAAAGAGCACTTTCTATAGGGGGCAAAAGAAAGAAGGGTTTCTTTGGCTGTATCTTTTACTTGACCAAGCAACACAACTGGGAAGCAATTAGATGAGCTTTCTGGCTTTGAGGCAACAGGACATATCATCAGTGTAAACTTGTTTTAATGGAGAAGAATGCACAACAGCATATTTCACCCAGCCATTCATAAAACAAAAAAAGGAGAGGATTGGGGTTTTTTTTGTTTTTTTTTAATTACTGGCTTTATTGATCTGAAAGTACACAGGCCACAGAGCAGGGCAAGGCCCTTCCAGGCATTAGGCTGTCTCCTCTTTAGCAATCCGATCTTTTTTAAGTGGTCCCTGCAAAAATAAATAAATAAATAAATAAATAAATAAATGTGATACAAGCAATTACAGGGCAGGTCTAACTAGCAGAATTAGCCTCCTCTCTCACCAATGGAGCAACACTGCCTCCCAGAACAGTGTACTAAGAGACTATGATTTTCTTTTGTTTTGAAGGAAGATAATACTCAAGCCTCTCAGGTGCAACTCTGCTTAAACGCATGGTTGGGATTTGAAAAAAAACTGGCAAGAAATAAGAATGATGGCTGACAAATCTATGTTGTTATGTGGTAGAACAGTACATTAGCAATTAAATAATTTGAAGTCTAGTGCCACCTAGTGGAAGACCTAAACACATTATGATCAAGTACTAATCAGTTACTAAGCTTTCTCCTCCTCATGGGGAGCAGTTAAGTATAAAAAGATAGGAATAAGAAATAGAATTCTTCTGCACATTAGCTGAGCATTCAGGAGGGGACCAGAGACCTAACATTTCTCACCACCAAGGAACTTGACTTTTCAGTACCCTGGGAGATGATGTTCTCAGAAGGAAGACAGCATGGAATGTTTCCTCATGGATGCCAGACACTATGTACAGTGCTTGTTTCATGGCCTCATCAATGAACAGTCCACACTAGGCAGGGGGAGCATTCCTTAAGCCTCACCAATTATAGACAGTAAGGACCATCTACTTGAAATGAGTACACAAGCTGCATGCTACTCTTTAAACCCTTTGGAACCTCTTGGGAGACTGGTTCATCCTGTCACTGTTCATTTCATAAAACCCTTCAGAAGAAACCCAAGCACTGATGTACAGGTACACATGCAACTGGCAGGTAACAGATGTAATGCATAACTGTGGTTTTTGTCACTGGGCATACAATATTCTAAGCAAGATTCTACACCAGACATCAAACACACAAGGGATGCAACAGAGAACAAGGCTGGCCTGTGATCACTTTGTCCTTACCATGAAGGCCTTCTTCTCCTCAGCAGTCTGGAAGCGGCCATGACCAAATTTGGAAGTTGTGTCAATAAACTTCAAGTCAATCTTCTCCAGGGCCCGACGTTTGGTCTGCACAAGTAGGGACTGTGGGAAAGATGCAAGATTAGAGAAATGTGGCAGCCCAGTCATGAAGTCTGAAACCACAACAGGCAAGCCCCCATGTATTATGCACCTGCGATTTCTCTCAACTAATATTTTCCACAGGAATCGGATACCTCCCTAAACTGTTACAAAAGAACCTTGCCTCTTGGCTGCTATTCAGTTTGATAACTGCGTGGCATTTAATTAATGCTCCTGCCACCCTGGTTGAGCATCATTCAGCAAGAGGCAAAACAAAATTACTACCAAGTAATTTCATGGCTACAAGAGTTTCCAAACTTAATGAGGTTCTTCATAAGAAGCCAACTAACCAGCCAGCTCATCCCATCCCATCCCCAGAGCCAAGTGCTCCATAAGGGGCCCAATTCCTCAGGCCAGTGATCTGTAGAGGAACAGTTTTAAGTGTGCCCATTTTAGGCTGCAAATAGTTTTCAGGCTTTCTTCAGCTGGTTATGCACTCAAACAACAAAAGGTTATTGTGGTTCCCTGCTCTATCCACAAGCTACAAGATTTTGACTTGCTCCTGCTAGAGAGCTCTTCACAGTCTGTATCACTGCTTACCTTACGCAGGGTTAGGACCCTCTTCTTGGTCCCAACAACACAGCCTTTCAGCATGATGAAGTCATTGGTCACTTCTCCATAGTGGACAAAACCTCCCTAAATAAAATAAAGAGGTCTGTCAGCACACTGTAATGCAGCAAACTGAACTAAAGGGCACCCCTGATATTGGTCTAGGTTTACTCTTGGCTAGCTTTTTCCAGCATCCAATGTCCAAGACAGGTGTCCCCACACATACAACACCCCCCACCTCTCCCCATAAGGGACAGCCTCATGGTAAGCATGAGTCCCTGGAACTGACACCTCCAAACAAAAACATCTTCAAACTAAAAAAAAAAAAAAAAAAAAAAAAAAAAAATAATCTATAGGAAGCACATGGTCTGGCCAATCCACCCATCCAACTTTATTACAGTCTCACAATCTATGCCCTACCTGAAACCTCATTTCCCAAAAGAAATCCCCAAGCTGTACGACAGATTCCTTTCATTGCACCCAAGAATTAAAACAACCAATAACGACCAACTCTGCCCCCTACCCCTCAAAAAACACAATGCAGGAAGACAGGCCTCGAGAGGTCTTCAGTCAAAAACCCAGGGCTACAGATGGCATGCAATACTGCATGCATCAATAACATTATTTCTTGAAATACCTAAGCTGTTCCATTAAAAAAGTGCCCATCTAACCAATCACTTAAGCTGCATTTAGCTTATAAGACCACACTGTATTGTGTCCACATCCCAATCTTCCAACAAGAAGAAAAAACTCACCAGAGGGTTAATGCTCTTGTCAGACAGATCATAATCAGTTGATGCATTGTTTTTGATGAGCTTGCCATCCTTGATCTGGTAACCCTGGCCAATCTTGTAGATCTAAAATGAAAGAAAGGAGAATTCTACTTGAAGGGGGCTAAGCGAAATAATGCTGGTGCTTCTCAGAGATACCCTAAAACTATGGCTTTTATAAAGCCACTGCAGGTTGAACTAGGATAGGACACGCTATTGACCCAGAAGAAATCCCAAATATTTATTTCCCAAGCAACATTAAAATTTTCTCCACTGCTTTACAGCATGCTGCACAAAACTATCAGTCTGGTCCCTTCTAGCACTGTGTCCCCAGCAGCACAGGACCATCTAGCACTTGCAAATACAAGCTGCTGGCCCAGAAATGCACCCAGGCTAAAAAGCCAGAGCAACATCCTGTGCAGTAAGCCCAACCAGCCACTGCAGCAACAGGACTGTTCTCCAAGGCACCTCAAAGGCTCAGTTAGAGACTCTTACCTTCTTATTGATTTCAGTACGGTGGTGGTATCCCTTCTGGCCAGCTCTGGCCACGGAGAAAGCCACACGAGCAGGATGCCAAGCACCAATACAGGCTACCTTGCGCAGACCCCTGTGAGTCTTGCGGGGCAGCTTTTTGGTGTGCCAACGGCTAGTGACACCTGGAAAAAAAAAAAAAGTCAGCAGAATGTCAGGGCCCTCTTGACTAACAATACAGCTCTGCATTGTAGTCTACCCATTATAGTGTTTGTAATTAGCCTGGATATCAGACCATCCACATCCTTTAGGGCAGCTGTTCAAGACCTACATGTTCAAGGAACCCCAGGTCAGGATTTCAGAGGTTAGACACATATGCTGAAGACCCACAAAGAGTTAACCAACTTCCCCAACCATCCACTCAGGCACTGTTCTCAGAAGGAAGGCAGCATGGAATGAATCCTCACAGGTATCAGACGCTGTGCCCAGCGTGTATTCCATGACCTCATCACAGAACAAGTGACAGCAACGCTGATAATGGGATGCCTTGCTGGCCCCTGTGCATACAAGGGGAGACTGAGAGGCCACACTGAACTACAATCTTCTCTTCACTACAATCCAGATTCTGGTAACATCCAAGAGACAGCTATTTGATTTACCTTTGTACCCTTTTCCCTTGGTGACACCAATGACATCTATCATCTCATCTTGGCCAAAAACAGTTGACACTGGCACCTGCTGTTCTAGCTTCTCTCGAGCCCAGTCTACTTTCTCAGCAACACTGCCACCATTCACTTGGATCTCCATCAGGTGAGACTTCTTCTGTCGCAGGGGAAGCAAGCGCATCTGGAAGACAGATTGGGAGGGAATTTGAATCTGAACACCTCTTCCCAAAGACAATACTAAGCTTTCCTGTAACCAAGACAAAAGCACTGCATCATCTGTTTGCCTTAGAGGACTGTTTCCCAAGTCTGATCATCTGGCATAAAAACAAAATGCAAAGGAATGCAACAATATCTAGTGCTTCCCACTGTCCTCAGACTGCAGTCACACAAGAGTACCTACTATTCCAATCAGTCACAATCCTCATGCTTTCTTCTATCTGGGATAAAGGGTATTAAACATGCAAACAGGAGCTACATCTCCATCTTTGCTGTCCACAAAGCACCAGCTCTGAAATATTTAGTTTCACTGCAACAAGACGTGTTCCATTTGCTGCCATGCAGGAAATCCAGTTACAGTTCCCAGGCATGTAGGGGTCCGGTTAAGTGCTCCAACAGAGCAGAGCGCTTCACAATCCTGATAAGTGACCCTGCTCTGGATGATTAACCACAGCATTTAATGGGCTCTGAAGGGAAACATTATGTTTGCATAGTTGGCTGTAGTGGCCATTCAGTTTGATAAGATTTCCCAGAAGGACTAGAGAATTTCACAGCCAGAATACAAAGAAATCCAAAACTATTTATACATTTTCAAATGTGATTAAAAGAACCCAGAAGTGGTAACCAGAACAGGTTAAAGCCCTAGACTTTCCAATCCCAACTCTCATATACAAACTCCCAAGCAGTCCAAATTCAGTTCCCATACCTGTGTAAGCAGTGAATGTGTGCATCTGTACAGGTGTGAAGGGCCAAATATAATAGTAAGCAGCAGACTAGGAAGGGGAAATCCAAGGAAAACTGAGCACACTGTGTGATCACAGTGCCCATAGGTCCCCTCCATATCTCTGTGCCTGCACATATCTCTAGGGAGTAGACATGTCCACTCACCTGTGTGTGAGCTATGACCCGGATAACCTGGCAGTATTTCTTCATGCTACTGAAATCTTTCTCCAGCTGCTTTTTGCCCTCCTCATCCTGCCACTTCTTACAATACTTGGTGAAGGCCTTCTTCTTGGACTTGTGCCTTCAGGAGCAGAGCAGAGCAGAAAGAGGGTTTGGCCCAGCCCTTCATCAATCCCCCCATGGAAGAGGGGTGAGCGGAAGGAGCTGCCACCCAAGTTGGTTTCGGCTCATTGCCAGCTTCTAAGGAATTTTTTCCACTGGCAAGCGGAGCCTGGAGCTCGTCAGACAGAGGCAGGGTTGCCAAAACTGAGTGGAGCTGCCATGAATTAATCCAAAGCATGTTAATATGGACAAAACATAGCTTTACAGAATTTTGTAAATATTCTACTGATCACTTTTCAGCCGATAAAAAACAATCCTCCCCCAACCCTTTTAACTGCTCTAGCCTGGCTTCATTCTTGGCAATCCATCACCTCCAACCCTAAACTCTGTCTCATCGTAAGATACCACTGTAATACTCAAGAGATCATTAATGCGTTCACCTAGCTGCTTTGTCCCAGCACACAAATTCAGTAATGTGATCCAGAAAAAAAAAATCCTCCTTAAAACTCACAGGTAAAGAACCTGGAAGACCTGCTGGAACCTTAGTCACAGCATGCAAACTTACTTAAAACACATACCTGCAGCTCTTGCTAGAGCAATGGGGGGGGGAATAATCAGCCCCTTTCCCAAAAAGCCAGGACTTTGCTCAGGACTCAGACTGACAGTCAGCAACAAGTATGTACCAGAGGCAATTTTCTTATGCCAGACAGTTAAAAAGAGATCACCACAGGTAGTCCATTCACACCTGCCTCCTATCAGGGTATTTCCCTCTCCAAACCTTACTACGAACAGTGTGACACATTAACCTACAACTATACCAGAACAGTCAGCATTTTACTACAGATGAAACTAAACCTTCAGCTCAGATGTGGAAGCCATAAAGTGAACAGTTCACACCAATGAAGCTACAGTGCCCTAACACTCTTCCTACAAGTTCAGAAATGAAAGTGAGTGGGGGGCTCCACAGGTCTGATGAAGAGTACACCCCCTTGATTCTTACCAGTTCCTGTAGAAGCGACGCTTGCACTCATCACTGATATGCTCAGCAAAGATGGTCTTGAAGGTACGGAGGCCACGAGGAGTCTCCACATAGCCCACGATACCCACAATTACCATGGGAGGAGTCTCTACTACAGTGACTGCTTCTACCACTTCCTTCTTGTTCACCTCTGTGGGAGACGGATGCAGCATCAGTTAGCACCCAAAATGGATAAAAGCCTCTTGTGAACCACTTGGTCCCTGGATGATGTGTGCACCTGAGAAGGTCTTCATCACAAAGCCACAGTCAGCAAGCATCCAAAAGGGAAGGGCACTTAACCCCTGTACAAATGTCAGAGGTATAACCTGTGCACAGATGCTCCACTGAAACCCAGAGCTGACCTAATGACTGGGTGTGAAAGACAAGCTAAATGAACCATGCCATAACCAATAACAGAACTACATTCAGGACTCGACAATCAGCAAAAAAATCACCAGAAGCGATTTTTTTTATGTCCGCCCGTCGAGAAGAGATCATCATATGCAGCCTGTTATGGCACAGTCCATCAATAGCAGACTCCTCTTAAAGTCACTGCACATTCCAGCAGTTACCAAAGAACAGGGCATTTTCACCAGCTGGGCACCTGCCAGTGAGAGCTGGCTTTTGTACCTAGCCACAAAAGAGCCAATGAGTCCATGCTCAGGACAGCAAGGGACTACAAGTCAGGCTGGGACTTATCCCCCAAAACACCTGAGGAACCAAATTTCAATCCACCACTTCAGTAGGGAATGGAAACCTGTAAAACAGCCTCTTAGGCCAGAGAAATACATACTGGATCCAGGCCTGTCAACTTCCCGGACAATGTGGGTCATGCCAGCCTTGTAGCCAAGAAATGCAGTGAGGTGGACAGGCTTGTTGGGGTCATCCTTGGGAAAGCTCTTCACTTTGCCCCGATGTCTACGACTGCGCTTGCGTGGCAGGAAGCCCAGAGATCCATGTCTGGGAGCTGAGAACTTCCGATGGGACTAGGGAGTGAAAAGAGGAGACATTTATAATACCCATTTTCTTTGACTGTCTAATATGGGCCTAACTGCATGTCAAGCAATCTCTCTTGCTGCCTTTTAGGCAGCTACTGCACTAATACCAAGGGTGCCCCTTTCACAAAGTTCCTTTCCTTAACAAACAATCAGGACATGTAGTAGAGATGATATATTTTATTAGACGAACAAGATTCTTGCAACAAAAAACACTTTAATTGCAAGCTTTTGGGCACAAAAAAAACCTTACAATTAAAGAATTTTTTTTGCAAAAAAAATCTTGTTGGTCTAATAATATATGGTATCTTTACTACAAGTCCCAATTGCCTTTTCCTCTAGACCAATACAACTATAACTTGGATACCTTTCCTTAAGAGCAACTGTGGAGATCTGAAGCATATCCCTGGTGAAACCTTCCCTTGTGTATATAGATATAGACACACAGACCTCCTCTTGTAATGATTCCCACTGATCAATATAGTTCACTGAAAAAAAGCAGCATTAGGTAGCTACATCTAGTTTCATCTCAAAATGCTTTGATGCAAAATGGGACTAATTTGCAAAAAGGCTTTTCCCCTTGCCTGGCAGCTTAGCGCATGCACCCCAACAGCCAGGAGCCAAGCTGGGTTACAGAGAATTACAGCTATCAAAACCAGAGGCCTGTAACCCACCCATGCTGGTATTGACATGGCACAATAAGCAGCTCTAAGTGCTTTAAGAGAGGTACATAAAGAGCTATTACAAACTTTGCTAGTCCGTAGCTGTCTACCCAACATAACTGAAATTCCACAACCTTCCCGAATCATCTCACCCCCTTAAATTTGATACACTTCTGGGTTAATCATCTTGGGGCCACAAATGATGCACGTCACATTAGACCTGCAACTGTTTATACGGTTCAAACTTCCTGCTTTCAAAGGCCGAGGCACCCCTTTTTAGGGCTCAAAAGAAACATCCTGAAGGGTCACACCCTGCTTACATCCATGAGACCCCCAACCCTGCAACCTGGGCATCTGAAGCACTGTTGCAGTTGCAACAACCATGATCCTTACAACCACATGCAGTTCAGCCACTCTCCCACTTGGCACAGAGGGAAAAAGACTGCAACATTCAGCTAGGCAGAGAACAAGGCCCTAAAAAAAGTATTCAGCAGCCGCAGCCTAGTTACAGCACCCAATAGCCTCGTTACAGCAAGTCAGGTTAAGGTTAGATATTAAATATTAAGATATTAGATATTAGGATTTCTTAAGTTTTAGATACCAAGAAGTCCGTAGACTTGACTTGGGCAGTGGCAGGGACTAGCTCCGCCGTGCTCTGCGCAGGGAAACGCGGTAGCAAGTTAGGCCGCACCAGGCCCCACTGCCTCGCGCAGCCACCCCCAGCTCCCCTCCCCCACATAACCCCCGCGTCGCCTCCCCCAGAGCCCCTGAGGCACGGCGAAGGGTGCAGACAGGGCGGCGGGGATGCGGATGGCGGCGATGGCAAAACACGGCCGTCCTCATACCCACCATCTTGTCTCGGAGCCAGACCCCGCCGGCCCCGCTCCCCGAAATAGCCCCCACGTCGCCTCCCCCAGGGCCCCCGGCGCGGCGAGGGCGGCGGGGATACGGATGGCGCTGATACCCGAGCGATGGCAAAACGCGGCCTTACTCATACCCACCATCCTGCCTACGAGCCGAGTTAGAAGGGGCGACGCACGCTGCGCATGCGCTCTTTATAGGTGGCCCGCCCTCTCTGAGTCACGTCAGCGCGAGCCATCCTCCTCTACGCATGCGCGCGAGCTCGGGCTTTCTCAAAGCTTCGCGAGGGTAGAAAGGGGGCGAGTGAGTGCTATGAGTTGCGGGTAGGGTTAAACTTTTTGAAAAGGCGAAGCAGACCGAGTGATAGGCGTTCCCCAGAGGAAGGGGGCGTCTTTCTTGTTCCATCCGGCCCGCGAGCCTTTTTGACGTCGCCGGCTGCTGGGCTGGCTGCCAGCGTACTGCTCTCTTCAGGAGCGCCGGGTTTCCGGTTCCAGAAAAGGACACAGTGGGGGTGCAGTTGTCTCTCAACCCGGCACCTCCGGCTTGTGCTGGCAATGGCAAAGTGCGTCCCACCCCATCGCGGGCTGGAACAAGGAGGGGAGGCCTGTGGCACCCCTCCCCACCCTGGGTTGGGGCTCCCATGGCAGCCACCTTGGGCAGCATCTCCCAGCCAGCTTGGCCACACAGCTCCCCACCATCCCCGAAGGCTCTCCCCCCCTCCCCGCCTCAGCTCATACATTGCCCCCCGCCCCAGTCTGGGGGCCCTGGACAGTCCAGTACCCAACTTCCCATAGATTGACCTGTATCCAGCTGCCAGAGCTACTCCCACTACCCTGCCTGGCTGTGCACTGGTCATGTGCATTCACATGTGTGCACACAGACATATGAGGTGTCCCCTGCTTCTTTCACCTCAAAAGCACTGGGTTTTCTGCCCTTTTCTGCAGGAAATGGAAAACTCAGATCCCCAACATGCTCACCATGAGGCAAGCCAGGAAATGAAGTTCTACCTGCTAGCATTCATGTTAAAAAAGGACTAGCGGAGGCAATCCTGGACGCTTGTTCGTATTTCAAAGGACCATCCAGAGGTCAGAGGACCCAAAAAGAGGACATATCTGGGCAAACCCAGATATATGGTAACCCTAATGCTGCGGGAGGGGGCCTGGGGCTGATTTGGTGTGCTTGTGGCCCTGGTGGCAGGAGCTGCAGCTGCTCCCCGTATACAGCTATTTGCTCCCTCCTGTTCTCTGTTCACCTGCCTTCACCCACTGGAGCTGGCAGTCCCAGGGGCTTGGCTGCCTTCCCCAGCACACCCACACACAAAACATGGGGCCTGTAGGCCCTATAAGGCAGGGTTAAAGACCCTCAATGCCTACCTGAGCTGAAATCTGGTCATTGTCGTTCAGAAGTGTGACAAAGCAGGGGGTCAAAGATACAGCCCCCACTGCCACCCCTGGGTCTCAGTGTGGACCCACACACCATATGTAACCTGCTGGACTAGCCCCATGTGCAGGATCTAGGACCCATGCTGTATGAGGCACCCACTTCAGGCCGCCCAGGATATGCACTGCACATAGTGCCTACCCCAGGTGGCCTGGGGCAGGTGCCACCTGCAGCACAAGTCTCAGACCAGCCTGCAGCAGGCACAATGTGTCAGACAATACCAGAGTGGCCGGAGTGTCTGCTGCATGTTCTGGATCCAGTGTGGGCGGGGCCTGATCCAACCTGTGGACCAGCCCTGCAACACATCTGACACCCTTGCTGGAGGCAGTAGGTATCCGTCTGTCCCATGAGACAATGGGATTACACAGCTGTGATTGTGGCCGTAGAGACCAATTCTTGAGAGAGAGTCCCTTCCACACTTACCACATGTGACATTCACGTTGAACAACCCTGAATGTGGTACAGGGTTGCTCCTGAGGTTTCTTTTCTTCTGCACATGGGGCTTTTCTTTCCTCAAAAGCCTTCATTCCATGCTTAACACACTGATTCCAAGCTCTTTGACCCTCAGTAATCTCTCAGTTGTTTCGCTTGATGTTTGTTGCCTTCAAATTTTCTTGTAAATGTCTTTAAAACAGAGATACGGATCCCTGCATGATCTTCCTGTAAAGAGTTCTCCATAAGAGAGATCCTTGGGTATACAGCCATCTTCCATTTTCCACATAAGACTAAGCCATTGAAGTTGATACTAAGAAGAGATGATTGGAATGTTGGCACACAGGACCAGATGAGTTTAACATCCCTGCTGTAAGGCCTTCCTTTTTGGGCAGGCATTTGCCAAACAAAACTAGACAGAAGTGATGTTTAGGGTCAGGAGTGCCTGTGTTTTATCTTGTTTACTTTGACTCCATACACTTCTTTTTTCCTAAGTTTGCACAACATGCAGGCCTAACATTGCTTATGTTGGGGAGTCTTGAATGCCCGTCACTCCTTTTTGCTGTGCTTGGTGTGTCACTACATTCCTCTTCACAGATACTTTGATCCCAGAAGCACTTCAGTTTGGATCAAGATGATTAGCACATGAGACAAGGCAGATTTTGAGGGACAGTTTCAAAGGAGTTGGGATGCACAGGTCAATGATGATCACACCCAATACTAATAAAGTGAACCCAGAAAAGAACAATGGTCACAGGTCATGACAGCTTTCCTGCTCCGTACTCAGTTGCCCGAGAGCTCCTTATCTCTGGAAAATGGGCAGGAGTGCAGAAATTTGAATCTGAAGTGTATAAAGCTCTTCTGCACAGAGGCATAGCTGTGAGAGTTTGGAACTTGCCTTGACCATAGGGACTGATTCAGAGTCCTCACCACCTGGTAGTGAATACGTCTGTGTATTCTTTGCTGTACGCAGCTGCTCTTGGTAATGTTGCCTGAGTAATAATATCCCAATAAACTGGTGTATAGTTTGGAGGCTTTGGCTTCTCTTATATTTCTCCAGATAAAATAAAGGCCCCCCAGAGTCATCCTGAGTGTAACACATACAGCTCACCAGGGTAATTCTGGTGGCCTACCATTATTCTTTAGCAAACCACTTCACTAAATGGAAAAGGATTTTAAAAACAAAACAGTTTACTGTCCTCCCTGTCCTGTGGTTCATTAGTCTGTGTGTGTGTCTTATGTGTGCAATCCAGCTTTCCCTTTGCAAACTTGTCAAGGGCTTACATCCTGTCAGAAGGGATCCTACTAGTGGCAGCCCCTCCATTGGAAAATGTACTGTACCAAAAGTGGCCCTCAGTAAAATCCCTGCCGCATTTGCCCCTTCATTTACATATACCGCTAGCCTCTTAGATACAGCTGGATCCTATGTATTCAAGCCCCTGGGATCCCCCAAGCATGACTCATCAATCCACCTCTTGCTGATGCAATTGTCTATGTTATCATCACCCAGTCATATGAGGGGAGTATCCCTAACCAAATGTAGGGGCCAGATGTCAGGGCAGGATGTGACTTTTTGAGATGAGCTTTACAGCTTTACATCAGAGGGGCTGGAGTTTAAGAACAGTAAAGAGCAGAGACAAGGAGGCTGGGTGCCCATACACCAATAAGGGAGAAGACTGCAAGACAGACAGCAGAATGAGCTGGGAGCTAACTCAAGTCCACCTGGTGCTACTCTACTTCTTGACATCTACCCTTATGACCATCTACAAGCCACTGATCCACCCCCTCACTGTGATCTCACACCTAGCCTCTCAGTGGGTCATCACCCACATAACTGGGCTCTTCATCCTGTGGCGCTATAGTCTGGAAGTGGGGGTTGCCTTATTCTTCATTCTGTACAAGAAGCTCTGGGCTGAGATGCTAGCAAGCAAAGCCCTGTGGCAGCTCCTGGCAACAGTCAAAGACCTTTGTCTTTACTTAATCATTGCCCTGCTGCATTGTGCTAGAGGATGCACCATTCAGATGATGGAGCGGCTAAAACAAGAAGCTTGGGCATTCCTGTCATCCGTGAGCCAGTGGGTCTACCATTGTCTGGTTGCCTTTTACCAGGAGAACAAAAAGGCCTGGAAGACTGTGGTGTGGAGAGCTATGCGGCAGGCAGTCTTCTCACTCTTCTTTGGATTGCTTGATGGGATGTTGGAGGTCCTCCACATGTCATTGCTGCTGATGGAGTATGGAATCACCCACATCTTTTATCACAGGAGGTCCACGTGGTATCCTGCCTCTGAGAATAATACCTTAGATGCCATCAATTCTGTCCTCCCCACTACTCAGGTCCCCTTGAGCAGTCGCTTCAAGGGCCCTGCAACCTCAGTCTTCCCCAATGACATGCTAAGGTTTATGGTGGTCAATGAAAATAAAAGTAAGGGTCCAGGCAGGTATGGACTGGAGGCCACAGGACTCACTCTACATGAAAGATTCCAAAGCTGCATGAGAATGAAGAAGCCATTTTCTGTGTTATCTAGAAGCACTGCTGTGAGGCAGACCAAGATAGCCTGCACAGTCTTCATTGTGCTCTACCTCTCTGCATTCTCCATTATTGTCAATGAATAAAATAGGGGATGTGCAATGGCTCACCTGTTTTCAGCCTTTTATGTGTGAAAGGCCTCCTTCCACTAACATTTGAGCCCTGATTTTGAGGGAGGAGCCTAATGGCATAAGGTAGGTGCTTGCAAAGGCCCAATGATAATGGGTGGTTTAAGAACAAGATGTTCACTTCTGAGGTCCTGATTTAGAGAACAAATAATAATATGGTGGCCACACCTTCCTTCAAGAATCCACCTACAAATCAAGCAAATGTAGAATGCAGGAAAGCAGGAAGAGGGTATAGTGTAGTGGGAAGCCAGAGAGAAGACAAAAGGAAGAAGGTAAAACAGGGGAACTGCTGTGGTGGGGGAATATGGGGCAGAATGAGAGAGGGGCAGGAGAGCTGGGCTGATAATTGAAAATGGAGGGAGGAAGAACACAGAGGAAGTGCTGTCAGCTCTCTCTTGCTTAATGATGTGATTCTACCCTACCTGACATAGAGCTGTCTGCCAATGTGTGTGTTGTGGTGAGGAGTAAAAAGTATCTTAAGCCTCTGGAATATCTGAAGTGTTTGGGCAAAGAAGGTCTGGGTGTTGGTTCTGTCTTCACAAGAGCTTCTTAGCCTCTTCCCACTTGAATGGGGTAATTAATAAGTGAAGACCTCCTCTAATTCTGTATCTCTTATTCCTTGTCCTCTCTCCCTTTATGCTTCATGCTCTTTATTACATGCTCTCTTGCTCTTCCTGCTATCTCATCTAAGTGAAAGCCCCAGCTGGGGACATATGCTGTAGCAGAAGCATGGTGAGGCAGGCACCTTTGGAAGCACTAAGCAGTAGGACCTGGTTTATCTTCTTTTCTGTCTCTTGAATTATGTTTGAACAATAAATATGCCCCTTGGAAAAGAGAAGGGAGGAGTGGTCCTTGGGGAAAGTCCATTGACACGGACAGCTGGTGCATTCCCTGGCAGCTTACATGAGACTGGAGAAACTGAGGCAGAGCCAGGAGCTGCTGCTGGGCTTGAAGAAATGATATTACAGTGATTCTACATGTGATGGGAGCTTTATGCAATGTCATCCATAAGGTCATGACTCATATGAAATTGTCTTGTGAGATTAAAAGATGCAAACCCTGACAAATGAAAGCATTCTTCCAAAGGCAGAAGCTTTCAGAAGCTGTTATAAAAAGTACAATGTGCTCCTGACATGATTTACCTTTAGGGTTTGATATGGGGAACTGCCGCAGCTTCAGAGTATTCCATAAAACAGCTCAAATTAATTTGTTTCTCTTCCTTGATTATACTCATATTTTGTTTTCAAGAAACATCTTCACAGGACCAAATCCTGAATTCCTTATATAACAAAAAAAATCTTATACAAGTCAGCAAATGCTTTCTTAAATTAACTCTTCAAGCTGTGCAACCCTAAGCACTTAACATAATAAATCCTTTGTGAAGTTTTAAATCTAGGTCAGCTCTACACAAGCATAAGCACATCAAGAAATGTTATTTTGGAAATACTAACCACTTAAGAGTATGGAAATTGAACGATTAAGGGAAGGTAGTGTAGTATACCCACAAAACAGGCAGTCTCCTAAAGAAATGTCTGTATGTAATCCTTACCTTACATTTTCTAAACGAACCTTAATTTTGACTGAATGTCCCTGTGTCATTTTCAGGCACTGCCAACTTTAAAAAAAAGTCTGATTACTTCCCTTCACACTTCCAGGATATACAAGACTTTTAGTGTTAGCATTAGTGTTATATAAAATTATTTTCCTTTTGAAAAGTTAGGGGCATGCATGCAGGGACTCTCAAGGAAGTTGGTTTTAATACTTACCTACTGGAGGCGCTACCAAATGCCTCCAGCTTGATGGTAAATTGTAATGGCCTGGAACTCAAAAGCAGCTTGACTAATGTTCTTCATATTTTGCAGACACACAGCACAAAGGGCTCAGGTGCTGTAAAAAAACAAACAAAAAACCAATCCCCCTCATAGATTACTGAGAAGTTGATATGATAAAATTGATCTAGTTTTTTTACTGACCCCCATTATTTTAGCATTTGAACATCTCTTACAATTTAAAAAGATGTAAATAATACCTCTCCCCTTTCCCAGCAGGAGCTGGCTGTCAGGCTGACTGAGAGCTCTCCAGGGATTATGTTCTCATATTTAGTTGTGCATTGCCTAGTACACCATGACCTGGAATTCAGTTAGGACTTTTGCATGAGAAAGGTCAAAGGTCCTCTGGAGTCTCATAATCCACAGGACAAGCATAATTAAGGTGCCGCCAGCGGGCCTTGAACACAAGGTCTCGTGCTACTCAGGCTCTGGCGTATGGTCTTGCCTGGCACTTCGTCCCTAGATTTTGTCTCTTATTGGATAGGTCTTAGAAGCAGTCCCTGCCCCTATCTCGCCTGCCATGACTTTGCTCGAATCTTCAGTGGAGGGGTCGACTACTTAGGCTTCTCTGGTGTCGGGACTCTTGGGGTGATGGTCTTCTGCAAGGATCTGCCCTCCCCTACACCTCGCCCTAATACCCAGCCACACTGAGTTGCCGGTGATCCCCGGGGCCGACCCTCACCTTGTGATGCCCAGGTGAACTGGTGGTGAATCCATAGGCTTGTCCTGAGCCTAGACCCTGCTGGATGAGGATTCCTACTCAGGGTTCTTCCCTGGCCTTCTAACCGTGGGCCACTCCACAAAACATAAAAGAAAGATCAACCTGTAAGTCTCCCGGGCTATAACTCAAAGTTTGGACTCCTTGTCCCGGAGAAAGTCCTCTCCTTACTTACCTCTATCTGCAACACCCCTAAGGCTGGGTGCTGCGTTTCCCTGATGGCCACTCAGTCCCTTGCCGAGTGATTCTGCCTGGCAGAACCCAGGAATCTGCGGCCCCTCTCACCACTTGTATTTTGGTTCCCTGCCAGGATGGACTCTGGGGTGCTCCCAGAACCCATGCCGATCCCACCTGGATTGCCGGGTCCTCTTCTGTTCCCTTCTCTTTGGGGTGGCTCCTAGCGTAGGATCCAGTCTCGGGATCCTTATGCCTGGTGTCGCCGCCGCCAACCAGAGCATCTGCCGCCTCTCCCTGGGCGTTCCCCTTCCCAATGCAGGGAAACGTGTCCCAGCCTCAGGGCTGGCCGCTGGCCTCTCCCTTGCCTCCGCGTGAGGCTCCTGGCTTTTCTCCCCTCCTAGCTGGTCTCCAGCTCTCCTCTCTCTTGTCTTCCGTAGGGGCGCTCTTTATGCCCCCGTGCCGGCTCCAATCGTCATTGATCGCAGCTGGCTGTAGTTTGAAAAGATGCGGCTAATCAGCCACGCGGGTCCCGCTGCTCCTTCCGGTTTTCCTGCGTTGTCGGCTGCAGGTAAGGAGTCCGTCGGTTTCTTTCCTTCTCCCCCCTCTCCCCAGCCTTGTTTCGGGTCCCGGGGTTCCCCTTCTCCCCTTCGGGGCTATACTGTGCCATCACCCTGTGACATAAGGCATTCCAGTTTCTATAGCTAAAGCTATAGAAGGGAGTGATGTGGCTACCATCACACCTGGCTGCCTTTGATTCCCCAGCTCAAGTGGCTTTTACAGCTGTGTTGACTGAGAATGGCATTTGGCATAAGCCAGGAGCTGGATTTAGACACCTGCCTTTCTAGCCATAGCAAGAGGCATTAATCAGTCTTCCACTATAACCACCACTACATGATACTGTTTTATAGCTATTAAACAGTAACAAAAATCATATGTGTTAAAATTATGCAGGGAAAGGGAATCTAAGTATGATGTCACTCATGGAATCTATCTGCAGATTCATTATGGAAACTATTGTATCCAGAGGCATAACTGTTAAGTTTTTCTCCCTGGCCCAGCATTTCTCAAACCTGGTAGGTTTATGCCCCACTCTTGTACTGCTCTGCTGTATTCACCACCTCTGCTTGCTACCAGTTGCCTCATGTTGCCAAGTACCAATGATTTCCTTTGGCAGTGGCAATGAGCAGTGGAGTAATTTTGTGAAAAGAAAACTGATGGCTGCACTACAGGCAAACAAGGTTCTTTGGTTAGATATGATGATTTTATTAGACAATCTGAGTAGTTGGAAAAAAGTTCTTAGCAGGATTTTGGGTGCAATCACCTTTCTTCAAGCATAGGAAGTCTCTGCTGTCCTGATGGCTGCACTACAGGATCTATACCCCCTTCCCCCCGCTGTTGCTGCATCAACAGTGTGGTGCCCCTACACCTAGGCTGCAGGTCCTACCACAACACAAACTGCCCAAGGAGTCTCTATTCTGGTGCCCCCCTCTAAGTCAGTGTCTGAGGCTGGAAACACCTAGTTATGCTACAGATTGTCTCTTCATAAGAAAATGTAATGCATACACCTCCAACATTATCATTCTCTGTTTGTTTCCTGGCATTGCTAGCCTACAGACCAGCTCTATAAAGCAGGTCATATCACTGGAAGATGAAGGCTGGCATGTCAACAACTTGTTCATGCATGGGTTCCTGATAAGGCATCTCTTCACTCTGCTGGCAAAATAGATCTGAGTTGCAACTTGAACAGTTATTAATTAGGAACTGGAGGATAGGAGATAAATTATTAACCCCCCTTGGCAGAGGGAAATCAGATAGGGCCAGAATTAAAAAACTCTTAGGTCTGCCTAGACTTAAAATTGTGTTAGTACCTTTCTAAGTAGCCATTTTTTAAACCTGATTTGCTAAACAGCTGCTGAGATAGCTGCAGCTCTCCACATAGGCACTTTGCCCCTCATCCAGAGCAAGGGCTAGTCACGAGGTGGGCCCAAGTCACAGACCACCATAGGAAGAGCTGATGGGATGCAAATCAGAATTCCTGGCTAGCTCTGCTCACAACCAAGGCATGTGACTCATCAGCAAGCTGACACCCAATGCCAGGCTGCTGCCCTGGTCTGTCAGTATACGGACAAGGAAAGAAATCCCAGACCTTCTGTTACAACCAAGAGACCAAAATACGTTGTTGCATCCACATGTTGATTCATGCAAACATGGATCATTATGGTGCCATGTCTACACCAGGTCTTAGAATTAAAAATAAAATCGCTGCTAGCACTAATGCAGCTCTATTTATGGAAATGATAGTGGAAACTCCAGTATAGATACCGTACCATGCTGTAAAATGCTATCAGCACGCTGTAAAGAAAATGTCACAAAAAGTGCTATTTGTAGCAAATGTAATGACAATTTAAAATGTCCCCTATATGATCTGCATATGATTGGCATGAGGGTGGCAGCGTTATCCAGAGACTCTCAAATTCTTTTTTTCTTAATGTGTGAACAATTTCTTAGCCTTGGAAGAAATGTTTCTGTTGTAAGGTTTGGTAACACAAAGTTATGGGTAGAAGATCCTCTGTCATGGTCTCTGATAAGACTCAGTTCTTGTGAAGCAGAGATACTTGCTAGAAACCAGGCACTGATGTTGAGCTGAGATTCCTGACAGCACCTATAGCTGTATAACAATCCCATACTAGAACTGGGGTATACATAAGTACAGCAAGTTTTATTTAGAATGTGCTGGGTTCTACATTACTGGTTTCCCTTCCACTGGGAACTTTTTAAGATCCCAGTATCTGCCATCCTGAGGCAAAGGACAAACACTCAAGGTCAGAATGGGTGTCAGTCAGGAAAACAGCCAACAATATAAATCAGACATTTCAGAGTTGTAACTCTTGGAATATTTCCAAACCACAACTGAAGTGCCTCAGTGATTAAAACATAATTTAAAGGCAAAACTTACTGAAAATATTCTATTTTTTTAAAGCATTGTGTATAAGAAAAAATATCAGTACCCCATCACTAATTAAATAAACACACATAGGAGTGTTCCTGTCCTCCAGCCACAAAAAACGTAGCATCACAGGAATGTGGATAAAAATTCGTTTGTTGGAGGAAAAAAAATCCCCTGAAATCTTGATGAGGTTTAGATGTAGGGTTCAGGTGAGATTAAGGCAGTTTGGCTGATGAGGGTTAGCAAAAGGTAACAAGTACATCACACAGCTGGCTGCTGCCGCCTCACTGCTTCTGGCTCTGGGCTGGTCTCAGCTGCTTAACTTAGAAGGCAGATCAAATAATCAACTGGGAGGTCAGATAAGAGATCATCCCTGGGGGGGAAATGCCTGTCTGGGGGAAGCAAGGCTGAGAAAAACATCTGCAGGAGGATGCCTGACATCTCAATGATCCTGACCCAGTTTGATCCAGTCTTCCTAATCTTTGAAAGTTAAATCTTCAAAATAATCAGCCTTATGGCCTGCAATTCAAAATGACTATGTATCACCCACCTTCTCAGTCAGACAAATATACGCTGAGAAATCAGTAGCATAATCAAATGGCCCAATGCCCTACCTGGTGTAAATTGATTGATATAAAGTAACACCTGTGATCAATCTGGTCCAGTCAACCTGAGAGTCCAGATTAGCTGAGAGCCTCCAGCCCAGCACAGCCTTGGGATCTGAGAAATGGAACTCCCAATCAGGAATTAGCACAACCAGCAAGATACTTTGAGCCCATGACCTTACTTCTTGCCTTATGCCACTACCCACAGCACTTGCTGTGGGGTACAGAGATTCTGTGCATTTCACAAGCAAACCAAGGCCAGTGAAGCTGAACAAGGTAATAGAGACTGTATAAAATAACTATCATTAACTTGTTAGGGGAAAATAAACAGCTGAACAAAGCCCAGCCCTGCAATGTTCAGATGCTAAATAGATTCGTAATGAGTAATAAGCCAATACATTCAGGTTGCTCAAGAGAGAAGAGGTTTGATTTACATCAGTTTTGATGCAGAGGGTTTCAGATCACCTATCCCTGCACCACGAAGGCTGCAGTGCCCTAAGATATTCACTCACAGGACAGGATAGGACAGGTGGTGTTTACCCACTAATCTCCCTGGGAATTTTGCCAAGGGAAGGAGGCTTTAAATTGTACTTGGGAGGTCTGTTCTCCTGCTAGTGAGGCTATGTGGGCATGTTTTATGTCAAGAAGTAGGGCTGCTCTGCTAATACCCTGCTTTTGAGGTCATAATGGTTGAAAACAGCCCCCTGCCATGGAGTGGAAGCTGTGGGCACTTTGTATTGGTGCAAAGCCAAATGGAATGTCTACTGCTAGGACTCTGGGCTGAGTTCTCACCTGTAACATGCTGTGTAAGTGCTGCTTGCTGCTATTATATCAGGTTATTGCAAACACTAATTAAATAGTAAAAACCAAGGGATACATGGAGGCCAAATTCTGCTGTCAAGTGCACTGAAGTACTTGAGAGCAGAATGGCAGAGTCATGTGTAATTGTTCTTCCATTATTAAGTGTTAAAATATTTAAGGAATGCACATGGAAATATTATACAGGATTAATAATCTTTTAGAGACCTGTTCCTCCTCCACAGCTCTGACCTCTGCAGACCAAGTAAAACCCACAAGGAGAAACAATGAAAATCTGCATGAAGATCCCTTTACAGACTTCCCTGTCATAAGCTGGGATTTGCATCCTGGGGAGAAAGTATCAGGGCCCATCCCTGACCTGGCAAAGAACCTGCAGGGGATCCATCTTTGTGGAGGCCCACCACCCTGACATGAACTCTAGCCCCTAGTGGCACACATTTGTCTCTTGAAGCCTACTTCGGTTATAACCCTGATGCCAAGCACTCCTCTTCATTGTGGCTGTTCCCTAGGAAGCAAAGTAAAGACTGTGAAGGAGGTACCTTCTGCACAGAGATCTTGAGGAATGATTCAGGATGTAGACTGCTGCAAAAAGGCATCCAAGCTGTAGCAGCAGCATCATTTCCATGGGAGTTAAGTGTGTTTCCAATGGAGCGCTACTACAATATTCCTAGTAAAAAGAAATATGAGTTGGTGCATAGGTGTTATCTGGAGGACATGCTTCTTACTGCACAGTAGATAAGTCACCCACCCAACTTTCCTGCTTTTCACACCTAGCTGAATTCAGCAGCAGGGAGCAAAGAACAATCACCATCCTTCCTCCATGGTCACCCTCTGAAGCTGTTTTGCACAGTGTAAAGCCAACCAGTTCCAAACCAAGCAGAGCTGTTCATCCAAAATGCTGTGATGTTTCAAATGTTCATCTAGCATCACAATCTCCTTCTCTTTACCTGGGCACTTCTTATCCTTAAATTCAGTGAATCTTATATTTCAGGCCAGTGATTCTCAACCTTTTTAAACAAAAGGCACACCTCAGAAAATGCCAGTGTTTAGCCATTTGTTGACTATGGAAAAATAGTAGCGCAATTCTTCTGTTGCAAAGTAGTCAGAAAGATGATGGCAGGCCAGAGTGTTTTTGACACAATGGATTCCTATTTGAAATCTCTGGGTTTATCTTGTAAATCGTGGGTAGGTGTTTGTACTCCTAATATTACCCAACACCCTACATCAACCTAGAAAGGATCTCATGGCACCCTGGTTTAGAATCATTCTTCTGGACACTTGAAACTTTTGCAGCCTTTCCAAGTGCCTTCATAGCTGTCTTGGGGGTTTACTTAAATGCTTCCAGTAACCCACAAGTTGCTCCAAATTCAGTAACTGGGTAACACAGATCCCTGCATGTTCCATGGTTTGCCATACAGATGTGTATAGGAGTACATCTGCTTTGTACAGTTGTATGTCAGTTCTGCTCCCACTAATGTCAGGGCAAGTTTTGCCATTGTCTTTAGCAGCAACAAGACCAGCCCACAGTCGGAATGGATTTTGGTTACAGAATTTAAAGCAGACATTGCCCCTGTCTTGGCCCAGGTGGATCACCTACTTGCTTGGATGTCCAGAACACATCTTGGTAATAAAGAGGCTAATATTGGCTGAATCAGCTGATAAAGCAGCTCAGGGGCTAATCAAAATAGAAGACAGGCTAAACAGTTACCATCTTAACCTTCACATGAGTCTTGCTTTTCCCCATGCAAAGCTAAGAAAACCTCTTACAATTTCACCCCCCTCCAACCAGGCACTCATCATATTTGAAGAGGCAGAGCCCACGTATCTGAAGAAGCTGAATTAAACAACCCCTAGCTTGCTCACCTTCAGGGCACATTGCAACATCTGTTTCCCCAGGCTTGTTACTGAGGTTGTGGGTTAACACTGGACAATTCTCTTGATAAATGGGAGGTTTACTTTTGGTGGCTGTGTTTGCATTTTTGTTGGTGTGGGCCCGGCCTGAACTATCTGCGACAGATTGAATTGTTTACATGAGATTCTGGATTTATTCTGTACAGCAGGGAAAACTGATATCAAGGAATAAAAACAAATATTCCAGCAAACAGTATATGTAGGGGAGCAAGAATGAAAAGGAAAAGAGCTTTGATGGGTAAAAAAAGATGGCTGTTGTGTTTACCCCAGGTAATGCACACAGACTCCTGACACAGTTTCAGCTTCCTGGATTTGATAAAGCTGGAAAAAAAAACATGTTAAAAACTAATTGGGAAAGGTAGTTAGCCATGTCAGTCTGAAGTCAGGCAGCTATAAACCTCATAGACTAAATCAGAAATGCATCAGCTTTTGTAAGCAGCGAGTTTACTTCATCAGATGCTGTGAAAGGACTGCAGAAAGCAGAGCTTTTAAATAGAAAGCAGTGATTAGAATACAGAGGGTACTGAATAGGGGAAGAAAAAGGAGGCGGCACTGCTGAGAAAGGCAAGGTGAACAAGAGAGAGAAAAACAAAGCAGTTAACCCAGCAAGAGACAGAGGATTATAAAAGCTTCTGATTTCCAATGTACCAGCGTAAATTAGGAGAAAGTCTACTGAAGCCAGTGGGAGTGCCGTAAAATCAGTATGGGCAAAAAGGAGAATCAGGGCAAGTCTCATGTGGGCAAGTCAGAGCTGTGTCTAATTTGTTTCCTTTAATATTTTCTACCGCTCCAGTCCCCCCAATGGCAACAGTGGTGGGAATTCCAGTATAGATCAGCAGTGCTGCCAATTCTCATGGTGTTTTTGAATCTCATTGTATTTGATGTTTCTCTGAAAACCACAGTTCCCGAAGACATGAGATGGCATGCAAATCTTAGCTACTGGTCTTTAAAAAGTGTATTTCTAGCCTTCATGGTTTCACAGAGATGTTTGAAAACATGAAGCACTGACTAAAGGTCAGTAAAATATCCCACCCCCTATCATCTCATCATTTTAGGGTCTCACTTTTCATGCTGGACCAGCCACTGGCACATTCACGACTCTGTCATCGGAGCCTACTCACAGGGAGTCAAAATGATGCTGTTCATGGCCAGACCCCAGGTGCCAGTACAAGATAGGACTATTACCAGTTAATGCTGCCACCTTTTCCCCTTGGACCTGTGGGCCAGATGACATGGCTCCGTGGGCTGGATCAGGTCTGTCGCCTGGAGGTTGAACACTGGTATATACAGTGCAGATATGCACCTGAGCCAAGTGCCAGCACATCGTGGTTTTTAAAAGCCCAAGAGTGTGCTGCAAACCCCCACCATCCTTTTTTTTTGACTCCGGTTCTAACAGGGATGGTTCCCACCTGCCCTGGCTGCCTGAGCTGTGTCAGACCCAGCACCAGGTCTGCAACTCCATCAAAACAGAGTCCGCTGAGCTGCCAGTTAGTTGGCTGCTCTGCAGCTCAGACTTGCCAGAGCAGGAAACATCACTAGCTGCTTCCCTCCTGCCCAAAGCAGGTCCCAGGGCTGGAGGCTGCAAGGGGGAGGGGACTGTGATTCCTCCAACAGCCACGGTTCTCTGGGTAAACCTGATATCTTGTATTAGACCAACTCAAATAGTTGGAAAAATTTGGCCTAGCAGCCACTGCACTCCCCTTCCTGCTCCTTTATGCCACTGCTGCTCCTTAGTCAAAGCTGCTCTTTCCACAGTGAAAGGCTGTGAGGAATGAGCTGGTGAAGAGTGAGAATTTCAGCTCCCTCAAGTGCTCCGGGAGACCAAAGGCGGCTCCTGAATACGGAGCCGAGAACGAGGAACCCTCTTGGGCCTCGGGGAGCCTGACCCGTCCCTTTGTCTCCAGGCAGGGCCCTGCCACCCCAGAGGGCACACAGATGCCCTTGGCCAGCGTCCTGGGTGGTGACCCGCAGGGAGGGAGGTAGCGGGGGGCTCTCAGAGCATCGGAAACCCCCTCCTCATGCTCGCAGCCCCTGCATAGGGCAGGCCCACCTCACCCGAGGGGGTGGCGCCGGGAGAAGGGGGCCCCACTGCCAGGTGCGGTGCCGAGCACGCAGGAGGCGGCGGCGGCGCGCAGCCAGGCGGACCCCCAGCCCAGCGCGGGCCGGGCCTTACACGCAGGCGCGCGCTTTCCCCCGCCTCCTGCCCCAGCCCGAGCCCGAGCGACCGTCCTCCCTGCCGCCGGGCGCCGCCCGCCCTCCCGCATCGCCGGCCGCAGCAGCAGGAGCGCGCACGGCGCCACGGGGCAGCCCCAGCATGGAGGGGGGCGCGTACGGGGCGGGCAAGGCCGGCGGCGCCTTCGACCCGCAGACCTTCGTCCGGCAGCCGCACACCGCCCTGCGCCTCGTCTCCTGGGTGAGCGGCGCGAGGGGCCGGGCGGCGGCTGCGGGTCTCGCGCCTCTGTCTGGCTGTGCGTGTGCGTGTGCGTGCCCGAATCTGTGTGCGTCAGCTTCGGCGTGTGTATCCTTACACGTGTGCGTGCGCGCGCGTGTGCATCTGTCCATCTGTGCGTGTGTCTGTGTGTACGTGTGTGTGCGCGCATGTGGTTGCGTGTGTGCGCGCGGGCATCTGTCCATTTGTGTGTGTCTGTGTGCGCATGCCTCTAGCATGTGTGGGCTTGTGTACATCTGGCCGTTTGTGTGTGTGTGCCTCTGTGTGTGCACGTGTGCGTGTATGTCTGGCACTCATGGGGTAGCTGTGAGCAGAACTTGACTGGGAGACACTGAACAGCGGGGGAATGTCCTTCCTTTTGTGGGTGGGTGCCAGCCAGCCGGAGGAGGAAGGCAGCTTGCCCGGTATTTGAAGGGCCAGTGAGTTGCTTTCCTCCCTTCCCTCCTCCTCCTGGGCCTGGAATCCCCCCGCCTCCCCCCCAAGACATCAGAGCTGGAGGAGGGAAGCTGTCTCTGCAAAGTGACCTCTAAGGCAGGGAGGCAGCAGTGGTGGTGGTGTCTTCTCATGGAAACCCCAGCTCAGGTTGCTTCACATTCCCAGTCAGAGGGCTGGGACCAGGCAGAGTGGGGTTGGGGGTAGGGCACAAGCCCTGGAGCAAACCCGCAGGGGCAGGGCTACCGGCAACAGGGTGGGCAGTCAGACGTGGTCTAGAAGAGAACCCAATCCAGGGGGTGAACTGAGGGGAAAGGCAGGAAAGGATTACAGGGGCTGCTCCCCAGCCCTCCGCCCCCCCGCCAAAAAACAACAACAACAACAACAAAAAAGCTTGTGTCCTTTCCACTCTTAATTTTAGCAAGAGTAGTTTCAGGGCACAGATGGAGGTAATTAAAGGTGCAGGGAGAAGAAATGTTGTGAGGAGACATGCAAAAATGTCAAGATGATTCTGCATTTTAGCTTTTTTTTTCTCTTCTCCAGCCTCCAAGCATGTGCCCTGGTAAGTCCTGCTACTGCTGGCTGGATGAGCTGATTGGAGCTGTGCGGGAGGGGAGTTAGTTGTAAAAGATTATGGGGGATTCTGCATTTGATCCTCTTGCGGACCCTAACAACCCCTTTACATTTAATTCTTCCCCTACCACTCTCCTTCATTTGTTGGGGTTTGGGTCAAGGGGGAGGGAGGTTAGCAGCAGGGAAAGAGGGAGAGGTACTTGCAGCCTGTTTCCCTGGGTGTGTAAAGGGGGTGGGGAGAGGAGTCTTCCATCTTGTGACACTGATCCCATAGCTGGGTCTGTGGCAAGAAGGTCATTTGGATTAAGGGAGCAAGCTGCAAACACAGAGCTAGAGGGAGGGAGATTTGAGGTCTCAGCTGGGACTCCAAGGAAAAGGGGAGCAGCACAGCATGAAGGGCAATGTGGCAGGAGAGGGCGTGTGTGTATACACACACATACACACACAGGCACACGCACACAGGCACATGCACACACGCACACACATGTGTACACATGACAGGGCACTCATGCACACACACACATACACACCCGAGTTGCCCTGCAGCAGCTCCCTGTTTTAAGCAAAATAATGCATGTAGAAAACAATCCAAAGGGAAGGTGACTTGGGGGTGACATGTGTGACCAGACTGGCCAGCCTATTGCCCCAGCACTGCTTTGCACCCACATGGAGGTGCTTGTTCCTCCAAAGTGGTATAATCTATTTTTGTCAAACAAGATGCCCATTCTGCCTGATTGCATGTGCCTGGGAGGGGGGTCGGAAGGAGAGAGACCACATTAATCATTCCCAGAGCTATCTGTCTGGGCCTACTTAGCTGTACACCAGGATAATTACCTGAGGGAATGGGGTTTCTCTGGTAAATCTCCTGGCATGCAACTGCTAGTGAAATCTGTTGCAAGGGTAGTGGAAGCATCCTTGCCTGCCTGACCTGCCCCCAGTGGTGGAGAATGTGGTGCCCAAGGAGGCTGAATATGACATGACCTACAAGGACTTTTGCATTCCCAGCCTCTAAGGCAGAATTTCCTCTTTCTTTCTGTAGTTATGACTTCACTCCAATACTGCAGGGTTCTAGCTTCCCAAAGGTTGGAGGGAGATAAAGCAAGAGATGGTTTCTATTAGGAGCTTCTTTCTGCTCCAAAAACCCTGCTGGCTCCTGTGAACTCAGATACTTGTTCCACAGTGGTTCCTCAGCTACAGCAGGCTACCTTGGGTGTTCATAATAAAGCTAAGCCAATCTGCACCTGTGTGATTGCCAGCTCTCTGCTTGACCTTGAGATAGGATAGAATGGGATTCATCTTTGTGACTGACTTTCATTGTAAATAACAATACCAAGGGTCAACAAGGAGAGCCTGCCTAATGTATTATGGGTGCAGCAGTCAGATTCTCGCTCAGCCTTCATTTTGCTTAACTGAACAAGCTAGGTAATTTTGGTCTTCTTTAAGATAAGCTTCCGATTCCCCTTGTCACCTGAGTAACCCTTCCCTGTACTGGTGCAAATTTGCATTTGCCACTCCAGAACATGGGCGATCAGAAATGTACACAGAAGAGATCTCAGCCATATCTTAAACAGTGGTATTAATATGTCCCTTTCTCTCTACTGGAAATACCCCTTCTGAAATCCTACTTTTGCCTTTTTCATGGGTACATCCTGTTGGAGCTCATCCTGTAAGTAACTAGCACACTTAAATGTTTTTCCTCCTTATTCACATCCAACTGATAAACTTCCTCCCAGCTTACAGAAGAACTTACTGGGTTTAGTCCTGCTGTGCAGGACCTTGCACTTAGGTCATACTGTGCTTTGCCAGTATCTGATGTGGAGCACCATTGGTGTGTGTGGCACTGCACCAACACTGATTGAGAGCTGGTGCCTTCTTGCTGGTGCTTGCAGTCTAGTATGAGTGGGTGCTGCCTTTAAAGGATGAAGCATAGTAGGGGTCCTAGAAGATCCTATCTGTTGTTCTCATTAAAGAGAAGCCTCTGGTGATAAGTTTGCAATGCAGGGGGCTTGTACCTTGCGGAGACGTTGGCATTTCTTCTCTCTTCTTTTTGTGGTCAAATGTCTTTCTTATTCTTATACCACTTTGTGCAGATCCTTTCACAGCATCTGATGAAGTGAGCTTCAGCCCATGAAAGCTTGTACTATATATATGTGTGTACTCTGCTTCAGTCTGTAAGGTGTAAATCTACCTTGTCACCTTCTGATTGCTGGAATATCCATCTGGGCACTGCAGGGAGGAAGCTCAGGTTTCCAGAGTGCTTCTGACAGTAAGATGCAGCAGCTCCAAAGATGCAGGGGAATGGGAACTAGTAGCAAGTGGGCAAACAATTTAGGGTTCTTTCTTTACACTTGGCGAAAAGTTAGATGAATTTGGTGCTGGTGACAGGTGTTGGCTCAGCTGCCCTGTAGAACAGAGTTCTTTCCCTACCACAGTTTATAGCTGTGGTGACAGCACAGGCACTGTTCTCCATTGATATCCATCCGCCTGGATAAAACTCTGCCTCTCTGCTGAGACTTGGCTTTGTCTGTGCATGCGGAGCTGTGTAGTAATGTGAGGACTTGTCTGTTGATAGCAAGACCGAGGCACCCAACCCATTTCACACAGGCTGCAGCGAGACACTGGTAGCACTTTCCTCTCCCTTAGCAATTTAGCTGAATAACCCACAGCATGTTAATGAATTATCACCCCTGTGCTACCAGCAGGGAAACTGGGGCAAAGGGAACTTAAGGAACTTGCCTGTTTCACCTGGTGAGTGAGCAGGGCTGAAAATAGAAGCCATGTGTTCCAAGTTCCTGTCTAGTCACTATGCTGCCCCAGTCCTTATGCCACCATCATTCTCTATGCCATCACCAAAAGTCTACTTCCCCCATTCCCGTTCATCCCACATTTGTTTAAGCAGGGCTTTTTCCTATTAGAAGATCTAAAAACCTCCCACTTGTGCCCCTTGTAGTGTAGCATCCTTTGTGATAGCCCCAGTGGCAGTCCCAATGGAGATAAAGCCCTAGGTTTTTTACCACAGTCGCATAGATTTAGGTGAGGCAGTGGTTAAACGCCGGTGGCTGCATGCTCAAGTTTGCACAAGCATTAGAAGCGCTGGGAAGCTTTGTAGGTAGCAGTTTAGCTGGGTACACCTGAGTAATCCAGTCACGCCCTGACCTAGGACATTCACTAAAAGCAGCGATTGAGATTTGAAAGACTCTTTGTCCCATTCCCACTTAACCTGAGTTCACCAGGTGCTCCCCACCCTTACCTTTCAGATACCATGCCATTCCTATCTGCTAGCAGAAAACTGACATCAGCTGTTTTCTGGGCCCATGTAAGTCTCTGAGGTAGGGTGTGACCTGTACGCTCTGAATTTGGCTCCATAAATTAATAAAATGGTACTCGAGATCAAATGTATTGCTTATTGTTCAGGGCTTTTCCATTCCCTGGGAATGTTTAATTCCGGGGACCAAAGCACACAAGCAGCTTGGGCATGTCTCTGTTTTAGAGAGAGGGTGAGCTAGGTAGCTTGATCCTGGGTGTTTCCAAGAGCAGCTGCTTGGAGAAAACAGCAAACACCAAGTTGCTACACAGTAGGACAAACAGTTGCCTCCAACATGTGTGAGCACTACCCCTCTGGGGAATTGTCCAGCTGAGGGTAATGAAAGCAGCTCTCCTTCATGTCTTTCTCCTTTCATCCCGGCCTGCTGTCAGTCTTTATTTATTTGTACCACCATTGTCTCTAGAGCAGTGGTTCTCAACCTTTTTTGTATCAGGATCAATTTGTAAACATTGATGGCCAGTCCCAGCCCAGTGCCCCTCACTCCTGACCTGGTGCCTCCCAGCCCCCCCATGTGTGGGGCAAGGGTGTGTGTAGGGGGCATGGGAGAACCCAAGCAACTCTCGGGCTGGAACTCTGCCAGCCTGCAAGGGAAAAGCCACCATTTCCCATGTTTTTCTCCTTTAAAGGAGAATTCATTTTTAAAGTTTGTTTGCAACCCATGGGTTGAGAAACACTGCCCTAGGGCAGTGGTTCCCAACCTTTTTTATACTGTGGACCCGGACAGGAGTGGGATGGGGCACATGGAGCCGGCTGCCTTCCTCCCGAGGCTGCCCCGCCACCCAACTTCAACCCCTTATCTGACTGCCAGCGGCAGAAGCCGCTTGGTCGGTAGCACAGATGAGGGTCTGAGCAGGGGGCTTGTGCCACAACCCAGCAGCCAACCCTTTGCGGCCCAGTACCAGGCTGCAGCCTGGTGGTTGGGAAACTCTGCCCTAGGAGGTCTTACCCTGAGTTCAGAGCTGAGTTGTGCTACCCACACAGCAAGAATCAGTCCCTGGCTTGCACAGCTAGTGGCCTAAATGGGCCATCTGGATGAAGGGCAGGAGGGGATGGGGACAGACAGAGAAGTGCTGCGACTTTCCAAGGCCAGTGGCAGAACTGGAAGCAGAACTCAAAGTGATGGACAAACGGTCAAATTGCAGTGAGTTGAAAGGGGGCAGGGATTTACCATGAAGCACCTGGCATGTTCTAATCCCTCCATATGCCCACTCTTAGCCAGTGGTAAATGAAAGCTTGAGTGGGGCTGCTCACTCTGACTGAAACAGAACTCAGTTGCTCTGGGTTAAATTTTCATTTACCAAGGCATAGGAAAAAAGATGTCTACTCCATGGTAAGCCAGCACCCCTTTTACCTTGCTGTGCTTTGATTATTTGTCTGTAGTCAGTCTCCAAACGTCCCATCTCCTACACACTGCATCAGGCTTTTCCTCAGCCCTACAGCTACAGAGCTGGTCCAAGCTGGAGTTAAACTCAATGGTGATTTAAGTGGGGGTGGAAGCTGCAGTTCCCCAGTAGTGGGGGTGGATGTGGTATGCACAGTCTTTACATTATATTTGGGGAGCAGAATTTGACTGCCATTCACAGGTGTATTGAAAGTCAGTGGCAGTTATACAATGCACACCAGGAGAGGAGTATCTGGAAAGTGCTGGGGATGGTGAAGTGTGCGTGTGTATTTATTTGTGTAGGAACAGCCTTCTCCCACAACTCCACTTTCCCATACGCACCCCTCCCTTTGTCCCCTCGAGGCAAGGAAAGCATACTCATCTTCATAGATCCTCACTGACTTGCTGACTTAGCTCAAACAACTCCATGTTGCTAGTTCAGGTGTAAGATGGTGGGAAGTCTGCTGTAACTTACACTCCTTTTCTGTCACAGCCAAATTCAGCGTGGAAATTTCCATGTATATTGCACATACTTCAGGCTGCCGGTTCTTTGCTAAAGGGTTTTTGCTCTCATCCCTCAGACTGGTTAAAATGGGATTCAGTCCTGGGCTAATGCATAGAGATTCCCAGTGACTTCTCAGTCTCACTTTGTTGGGGAAAGGAATATTTAGTAGTCCAGTAGTCTCCATGTTTGCGGTCTCCTAGCTATTGGCTTTCTGCTGGGGATAATTATGACCGCTGTGAGTGATATCTGCCTCATCTTGGTTACATGATTGCACCACACCAGCTTGTCATGTGCCTTCTAGACATGTCAGCAGATAGGCCAAAGGAAAGGCAGCAGCATAGATAACATAGTTAGATTTGATTAGAGCATGGGATGCAGTGTTTCATGAAATCTTATTCTCAACATTCATCCAAACAGGCTTGCTTGGGAACCCTGTCACATGAACTGAGAACTGGCTGAGACATGTTAAACAATGAGGAAGGATACACAGCAGTGGACTGATTTGGTTAGATGCCTGGTGGAGTGTAGCAGGGGCTGTTGTCAAGTCAAGTCCTATTAAATATCTGCAGTAATGATCTGGGAGGGGGAGCAGGCATCATCTTAATGACATTTGGGAATAATACTAAATTGGCCAGAAGCATCACTAAGGACAGAGAAGTAGCACAAAGGGGTCAGCAGCAGTTAGACATCTGAGCAAGGAAGTAATATAATTAGACTCATCTTCGGAAAATACAGGCCATCGTGCTTATGGAAAAAAATATCCAAAAGGGGAGAGAGACGCTAGGGAAGCAGCAATGTTGAGGGACTTTGGGATGTTGGTGAAGAGCAAATTATATGTTAATTGGCAACAGGATTTTTTGTTAGGAAAGAGGGCCAGCGTGATTCTGGGCCATGAATGTGGAGCTATTTGCCTGGGGTGCTATAGGAACAGCACATCCTGCATTCATGCATGTGGTTGGCGGGATTACCCTCAATGGCCCTTCCAAACGAATGATTCTAGGGCATCTAGAGATAATGGCTCTCCATAAAGTTTGTGATGCTCTATCTGGAATATTGTGTTTGTTCTGGGTACCTCACTACCAGCAAGCTACTGATGAACCAGAGGGTCCTTCCAATAGGAAAGCCAAACTGATAATTAGTCCCTGCAGCCCTCTTATGGGGAAAGAGTAACAGATTTAAATGTGCACAATTGCAGTGTTGAACACCAATTACTGAGAAATATAATACCCATTTGGAAGCACTTGAATGTTAATGCTAACAAGGAAAAGGAAAGTTAGAGTGATGCAAGGATGTTGTAACTGATTTATGGGATGAAATCTGAAAGATCTCAGAGAGCAGTGCAATCCATGCAACTGGGCTGAGACTCTTTCAACTGATTAATGGGGTTTTGATAAACAGGTCTCTTTAATTCTAAGGGGAATTGGGCATCTGGGTCCCTTAGGGAGTGTTGAATATCTCACCATTTGCCTCCAAATGAAACTAGTAGATGCCACAGCACTTGGAATATTTAAGCAGCATTTAAACAGCCCTAGAAAATATGTTGTTGGTAGACTCCTGCCCTTTCCAGGCTTAGGTGATATGATATGATACACCATTGGTGTCTGTGGACTTAAAGTTGGAGGAGAGATGGGACACTTCACTGGTAGTTGAATTGGGTTGGGCTGCTGAGAAGGAACTTCCATAGGAGCTAAACTAAACATTTTCTCTGTTAGAGAGAGCTTGCGCCCCTCTCTGGCAGGAGGTAACAGGGTTAATACTAGAGGATCAACAGCTAATCTGTGGATGTGGAAAAGTGGGCCAGCTTGATTACACCATTTCAAATATTATGGTAGGAGCAGAACATTGGAATTCAGGTTACAGAGCTGGTCCCCTTTCGCTCATTTTGAGTCCTGGGTTAGGCAGATGGCCCAACAGGTCCCCTCCCCCACAGTGGCATTCCTCAGAGGAATCAAGGACAAAATGGGGCATCGAGACCAACCTCTCTTCCCTCCTTCCCAGAAGTACTCCTCCCAGCTTAGGGCTCAGACAGTGCCATCAGGGTGGTGTGTAGGAACCTGCCTGCTGCCTGCACCCATCCTGGATGGGTGGATGAACAGAGACATTCATTTTCTGAGGGTTAGTCCAGTTCTTGAGTGACGTTTACAGAAAATCACATGTATTTCCTGCAAAACTAACTACGCAAACAGAAGTAGACACTATAACAAATGCTTCTATTTCAGGCTCTCTGAAGCTTTCCAGGAACTCAAGTGGCAAGTGGCTGAAGGAAAAGGAAAGGAATGCCAGACAGTATCTAGCAGGATCTTTTCTTCTCTTTACTAAAATAGATTACTTTTTGGTTGTTACTGGCTCAGACATTGGCAAGATTTTTGCTTCGTTCTATCCAATGCAGATTTGATTTTAAAAGCTATGCAGAATATTATGTTGTGGTACAAATTTCCGTTTTCTAATTTAATAGAAAGCGGTTTAGGACAGGAAGAAAAAGCAGGCAGTGTTACAGAAAGCCTTGTGACCAGAGGGGATCAAGGCAGGTGGTGTAGCAGACTTGCTGTGATTGGACCGTCTTGGGAGATCCATGCAAAGCATTAAGGAGCCAAAGCCGCACGGCAGAGCCCTCCTACAATATGCAAGGAATTCTAGTGTTGCTGAAGGTTGGAAGGGTTGTAGAGCCATCACATGATGCTCAGGAGGCCTTAAAGTACTGCCAGAAATGGGCAGCCTGAGGGAAGCAATCACATGACACTCAGGAGGTTCTGCTGCATTGTCTGTGCAGTTCAGTTTGTGGTGCTGGAGGGACAAACATGTTGAGCAGAGAGGCTCCCTGCCTTTATTTAAAACAGCTTAAAAATACACACACACTGTAGCGTAAGCTTTCCTTCATACACCTTAAACCACATTTAAAGCCTGCGCACCCGTTGCAATTAACACGCCTGTACTCCCATGCACCCATCTGCAGTTCTTTCCCTAATCCAGTCTCAAGTCTCTTAGTCCAGCCCTAATTTTGGGGTTTACATTCTCAGTTCAGTTGCTGTCACTTGCTTCTGCTCCTGCTGATACTGCTGCTGTCATGGTCACTGTCTCCAGGTCCAGCTGTGTTGCTGTTACTTAAAGCCAATGCAGAGAAGGTATAGTTGGAAAGGAGCTAGCTGCCTCTGCTCTTCCCATGCAAACGCTGTTCCTCCTCCTCTGCATGGTGCTCCCAGTCATGGCATTCCAACAGCATGTTCAGACCCCTAGAACAGGGGTTTTAACCTTTTTTAGCAAGTGTACCCCTTCTGGTGGCAGCAGCTGGATGTGGAGCAGGGTGCTCGCACGCAGCAGCCGCCGCCACCACCCACCACCCCGTACCGCCGCTGGTGGTCGGCAGCCTGTGGAGCTGCACATGCAACCAGCCATGAGAAAGCAGCGTGGGGTAGTGGCAGAGGTAGCTGCTGCGAGCAATCCCCCCCACAGCCCTGCTTGCCCCCCCTGACTCCTCACCCACTCCCCCCAGCTCTGCTCCTGGGAACAGGCATAGAAACATATTTACCCCACCTGCCATTGAAACCCTTGCCAGCAGCCCAGTGGCCAATCAGGAAAGCAAGCTGGGGTGGGGGGTGGGGAGCACCAAGGTGTGCCTTGTGGGGCTGGTGGCACCATTCGTGCCCCATCTCCTCTCTTCCCTTTCCCCAGGTAAGAGGCAAACATACTGGGGGAGATGCTGCTGCCGCGCCCCAAGGCAAGCTCCATCCCCACCCGCCCCCACGTACCCCCCAAAGAGCTTTCTAAGTACCCCAGGGTGGCGGTGTACCCCCAGTTGACAACCCCTGCCCCAGAAGAACTAAGGATAAAGGAATTGCTCTCTCTACTTCTCAAGTCTTTGCTGTGTCGAGTCCCTCTGAGCACTGTCATTCTCTAAAGTCCCTCTTTGTGCTGGTACTGTTATGCAGCTGGATGTGCTAAGAGAATTACAGGGTACCGGGGCTCTGAAATGGGCTCACCCGCTCCAGTGGGGCTGCTAGGTACAGACAAACCTTTGACCAGGTATCTAAGAAGAGAACTGGCCAAGACAAAGTGAGACTGTTTGAGGCCCAGAGTAACACCAGTCTCACAACTTCCCAGGAGCTTCTGGCTTTGTCTGGGAGAGCTGTATTTGCCTTTTTTAACCCTCGTGTGCCTGTGTAAATCAGGAGACACTCCAGCACAGGCAGGAAAGCTGTGCTGGTCTACAAGCTCCTATGAGGGAACAATTAAGTCACATGGTTTTTGTTTAACAAGTGCCAGACGGGTATCGGTTGGGTATCAGATTCTGTCCAGCCCTTATGAAGATGCCCGATGGGTATCATATTCTGCCCAGCACATATGCAGGTGTGCAGGAGGGGCTAGGAGTAAGGAACATATGAACAGTCTCCCCATGTGGGCAGGAACTTCCCTCCTCTGGGGCAAAATAGCTTCAGTGTGCCCCTGAGATGTTGCCAAGAGCTGAGCCTAAATAGTTTGCCAGTCTCACAGTGGATGCTTGTTGACTGAATGCATTTGCAAGCACTGCAAGCTAAGTAGCCTCATAGTAGGAAGGTGACATGGTTTCCTGGCAAAACTGTCAGAGCTTGTTAGCTTTGCAAATCAACCAACTGCGTTTTCTTTTTTTCCTCTTTCTTTATTTAAAAAAAAAAAAGTAATTGCAAAACCTAGTTCATGCAGTGCTAACTCAGCCAGTTTTCATGTTTTCTTTCCCCATTTTCTACTTTAATAGGTAGCTTAATATGTACTGTTTTTCAGTAAAATATGTACCTTAAAACTTATAGTACAGGATGAGCACTTGACCACTCAAGGTTGTTCCTGAAACACAGTCAGTTTATAAATCAAGTTAATATAAAACTGAATGCAGTGCAGCTTAAGTGCTGCCCTTGTCTTTCAGCCCTTTGCCAGTTTTTGTGTTTATACAGTTACATTTCCCTACGTTCTTCTCTTTCTTCCTTCTCAATGGACACTTAATGCGCAGTAGCACGTCACAGCCTGGACAGCGCTAATACGTTACTGCATGGTATTATTAGGCAACTGCACAATAGTGTCACTAAAAAGGTGTTCACCAGCATTACAGTGCATTTAGTTAGTACTTCATTAAGCAAGTACTAAATTAAACGCGCAGTATTAAATTAAATGTTCATTAAAGAATGTGTAGACATGCCTAGTAGGAACATGAGAGAGGGACTTATGCAAGTGATGGGGGGAACTGACAGAACCCAAATCCTGCCCAACCCAACTTGGATCATTTATTTACATAAATAATTAGGGAAGACAATGTGATGTCTTAGCTATGCAGGCATGTAAGTTTTTTTCAGGATTGAGCATAACAACCCAGTTAGGAATCACAGAGGTACTATATTTACTCAAATACAAGATGAGGTTTTTTCCTCCGTGTCAGCATGGGGGGGAAAATCTCCTCATCTTACATTTGTCTATGAAGAAACTTTATTGAATACATTGTCATTAAACTGCTGCCAAAAGCAGCATGTGCTCAGTAATGCAAACCACCTATGAAGCTGATTAAATGCAGTCAACACTAAGCATGACTAAAAGACACATGGCCCATATTGGACAAACATATTAACAGGAAACTTTCTTTTTGTGCCTCTTAACAAAAATAGGCAGTACATTTTTCCTCAGAAGGGAGCTGGCACTGGGCCTGGAGGTACTGCAATGCCAGGCTGGCATTGGGAAGGCCAGAGCCAGCCTTGACACCCTTCCCTTGGTGCTAAAAATGCTGCTACATTTGATTTTAGCCAAAAGACTGAGATGCTGATGGGAATCTACCATAAGGATAAGTTAGTAGAGCCCATATGAATAAGATATATATTAGTGCCTGTTGCATTCATTCCCCCTCAGCTCTGGCTCTCATAAGTCACAGTGAGCCACTACATTGAATACATTTTTACTTCCTCTTCACTCCCACAGCTTAGCTGTGCCTTTCTTTCCCATATCTAATTATTCCTGTTTTTTTCACCAACCTTAAATGTCTGGAAAACATCACCAAATGGGTCCCAAACAGTTCATCCAGAATCCTTCTGTTGTCCCTTCTCTCAGCATGTCACACGTGGATAGAGTGGCCCTGCTCTTCATGGGGTGGAGCTGGACCAGGTTGCCCTGTCCCTTATTTGCATATACATTTTTGGAGGGTCCCAGGACTCCTGACAGGAATACCTGGTTTCAGGAATGAGTGGGAAACTAATTAGCACATGGATCCTTTGTGGGGGTGGGTATTTGGAGTACACACTCATGCTAAGCAATGCTGAGGTATGGGGCCATTATGGCTTTAAACATTGTTAACTCTGCTGGGGCCCAACACAGTGTCAGCTGTTGACTTTGCTGGGCTCCAGCCCAATATGGTAAATCATGAGACTTATGGCTTTAGACTGATATTATGTATATTTTGTGCTATATGTAAGTAAGTACAAAAGTGCTTCTTAGGGGTGTGTTTATAGAATACCTCTGCTAAACCTTGCAGCAGTTTCAAAAAAGGTAAAATGCATCAATTCTAGATGAACTAAATTATTGTAGGCATGTTTATTTAAAATCACTCTTTTTAGATTTGCCCCTCACTTCCATGTGTTCAGGGAGAGCAGGGTCTGACAGTAAGGCAAGATGGAGAGGAAGAGCTGCAGGCGCCTAACTATGTCTAGGGGCAAAGGTCCTGGTCTCCATTGTATGATAACACAAATGGTACCTGAGAACAAGATGCAGGGAAACTGGTGACTGATGTCAAGTCTTGTGACTTCTTCACAAGTGACCGGAGTTTGGTGGGGTTGGTCCCAGGCTGGCAACCAAGTGAGAAGCTCCAGCCGTCTCATGAATTTCCAGTGGACCTCATATGGGGGAGAGCTGATGTGGAATGGTTAAGGGATGGGGACAGAACTGATGTAGGGTCTGAGGAAGAAAGTTGATTTGGGGATTGTGGATAGAATAAAGTGCTGGTTAGAAGACAGGCATATATGTGGACAAGAGGTTCTCCCACAGGAGCCAAAACCAAAGCCACCTGTCTCAGTAAATTAGGGTGAGCAAGCATCTCTCTCTCCCTCTACCTCCTAGAATTGAGTAGGGAGAGTTCAGAAAACTCAGTATAATTAAAAAAAAAAATATTGGGTGCTTCTTGAGCCTTTGGCCTTGGCAGTACAGTTATGGCCAAAGTACTCAACTGAAACTCAAAAACAGAAATATGTTTTCCTGAACCATTTGTTGCTGTTAGCTGTATTCTTTGTAATTTTATGAGATACTAGCCAATTGCTTGTCAAGAATGATGGGTAGGGAGTGCAGGTAGGGACAGAGGCCTTCGTCCGGCTCCCCGCCACCTTTGGGGCCATGCCCGCTCCATCTTTCCCACATTTCACCATGCAGCCGGGCCAGGCTTGGCTCAGCGTGCCCTCCCCTCGCCTCCCATACCCTCCATTTGGGGCCAGGCCAGCCCAGCATGCCCCCTCCCTCTGCCGTTGTGGGGCCAGTGCTGGGCCCAACCCCCCACCTTCCCTGCCACCATTTCAGGGCCAGGCCAGGCCACTGCCATCCACCTTCCATTTCAGGGCTTCTCCCCTGCTTCAGGCCTGCTTCTCCCTTGCCCCCGTCACCTCTGTGTTGGCCTGGGACCACTGCTTCTCCCCCCCCCCCGCATCAGGGGAGCAGCGCGGGGAGGGGGGTGCCTAGGCATCCCCCTTCTATATTCACTGCCTACAAGGAGGAAAGGGGGGGGCCCAGCTCCATTGGCCTCCACCCCCCATTTCATCCATTCCATTGCCGCTGCTACTGCCGCCTCTGGGGAGCAGGGCAAGGGGGTGAGGCCAGCTGTGCTCCGTTCCGAGGCCCCGCTCCGTTCCCTGTCTCCCCACCATCATGGTGCACGCTTTGCCACTCACTGCCTCCTGTCAGAACGCTGTATTCACATTCTGATTGGTTGTTTCTGTCAGCCAATCAGAGTGTGAATAGGAATGGTGGGGGGGTGGGCAGGGACAGAGCGTCACCACCCCATGCTACCTGCCAGGAGCAGGAGGGGATAGCTTGCCCTGCCGTCCCCCTCGGACAGCCACCCTGTGCCGCTGCTGCCCCCAGGGAGCAGGGCGCGGGAGGCACTGCTGGCCTTGCTCCCCTGCTCCGTGCCCTCTGTCATGGAGGTGTGCTGCCACCGCCTCCTGTCCAGAACGCTCTTAGAGCACTCTGGTTGTTTCATTCAGCATTGTGATTGGCTGCCGAGGTAACCAATCAGAGTGCAAATAAAGTGTTACGGACAGACGGACAGACAATGGCTTTTATAATATTAGAACTAGCCAATTGCCCATCAAGAATGACTGGGGGTGGGGGGGAGTGGGGGCTGGGATGGAGTGCCACTAGCTAGCGCCCCATGCTTCCGCTGTTCTGCCTCTTGCAGGGACCAGGGTGGGGGAGCGGCTCCCCCACCCTCTGTCAAGTCCTTGGGGCAGCTTTGGAATCATGGTGGCGCTCCCCCACGCTTGGAGCACTCTGGCTGTTTCCATCAGCCAATCAGAGTGTGAATAAAACATGACAGACTTAGGCTTTTATAATATTAGAATAATAGTCCTGATTCTCTACTCACACCTGTGTGTCACCATGGATTTCAGGGGAGTAACTCCTGACTTACCCTGTGAGAACAGCATGAACATTAGACCCGGAAATACCAGACAGAGTATAATTTAAAGCTATAATCTCTTTGGTGTTTTCTGGCATTTTGTCATTTTTAGCTGTGAACTTTAATGCTGTGTTAATGTAGTTCTTTTGTATTTACTTTATGATCTATACAGATGTTTATACCCTGTCCTCATCCCTGTGGTATCTGGAGCATATCAACTGAGATCATACAGTCAAGCAAATGCAAAATGCATGACCTGTCCAAGAAGGTTGTTAAATAAGAAATAAGCCACCTTCTCTGATAGCACTTAGCTGCCAGGGATTAGGTGTTCCTCCACTCTGTTCTGAAGATTGAAAAATCTGGGCTCTCACAAGTATTATTTATTCATACAGTGGTTTATTATGCACCCGTCACCAAAGCCTCTGGGCACATTCACATAATTATATGACAGTACATTGATGATACCTGTTGGAGGCAGTGACAACTCTTGGTTTCCCTGCTGCCCAGCTGTGCCAGCGATTAAAAAGACCTAGTCCTAGACACAAACCATGGAATACGTAGATATATAGCGAAGCCTTGCTACATGCTGACCCAAACAGTCAGTTAACAAGGGCAGTGGTAGACCAGCAAAGGGAGTAAATTTCAAAGCTGATAGCCATTAGTTCTGCCATGAGATACGCACTACATCTGTGCAGTGTTGGAAGGAATGTATCAGCTGATCTCAACAGTAGGGAAAGAGATGGCCTTTTCAGCTTCCAAGTCCTAGGTTAGGTAGGGTTTATAGTAGGCCTGTGCAAGTAGGCAGCTATTCCATCCGGCTTCGGATCCGGCTGCTTCAGATGTCAGGGATCAGATCCAGAGCTCCGTCCTGGGTTTCTGCTTTGATCTAGCTGAAGTGGCTCTGAAGCTTTGGAGCCACGTTGGGGATCCAGCCATAGGGTATAATGGTGAATCAATAAAATATCTATAACTTTGTTGCTTTCTGTCTGATTTGGGTGAAACTCGGTGCAGGGGTTTGGGGGTGCGAATAGGAATTGCAATTATTCTATTCAATAGGAACTGTACCCCAAATTCGTGAAAGCAAAACTCATGTCACGTGTGCGTGTTACACCACATGGAGGTGAAATCTGCAGGGATGGTAGCCCCTGCTGAGGCCACAAAGCCTGCCAAGTTTCAAGAAGATTGGTGCAGGGGTTTGTGGGGAACTGCACCTCAAGCTGCTGACAGGCAGAACTCATGACGTAGATGACCCTATGTGTGTTAAGGTGCAGTAGGCTGAAAACTGCAGGGGTAGTGGCCCCTGCTCAGGCCATGAAGCCTGCCAGGTTTCAAGGAGATAAGTGCAGGGGTTTGGGGGAAACTACACCTCGAGCTGCGGACAAGCAAAACTTGTGACATGGGTGACAGCGTGTGTTAAGGTGCAGCAGGGTGAAAGCTGCAGCGGTAGTAGCCCCTGCTGCGGCCACGAAGCCTGCCAGCTGTCAAGGAGATCAGTGTAGGGGGGTTCTGGGACCCTGCACCCCCTACCTGCTGACAGGCAGCACCCTTGCAAGCTTCATCCAAATCAGACAAAAAACAGCAAAGTTATAAATATTTAATTGATTCCCCATTATACCCTACAGCTGGATCTCCGAAGCAGCTCCAAAGCTTTTCCAAAGCGCTTCGGAAGCTCTGAACTGCTTTGGAAAGCCTAATGAAGCCAGCACTTCAATCCAGACATACTGCTTCAGATGCCGAAGCGTCCAAAGCTTCTCCTGATCCAAAGCAGGGTCCGAAGCCTCGCACAGCCTTAGTTTATAGAATATAACCAATACCTTGAAAAGCACTGACAAGAGCTGGGTAGCCAGTGCCCAACACACTTGGTATGTGTTTGCAGTGGCTTGTTCCACTTGGAAGAGGAACTGAAGTTTCTGAGAAATCTATGCTGGTTAGCATGAGGTTGGGTGCTTTTCAGCAAGCTGTGCCTTTGGCAGCAACAGAATGAGCAAGTCTTACCAGATCACCTTCAAAGGAAAGGCTCCAGTATCTTGGCAAATCACAGTTGCAACACACACTGCCTAAAAGAATAGAGGTAGTGATGGGTCTTGTGAAATCTTAAGACTGAATAATTTTTGCAAAGGGCAAGCATACATTAACAGAAGGAAGAAATGAGATAAAATCTGTCCACTTCTCTGGACCTTCGGTGGCTGGATGTCACAAGCTGTCTGTAAACCAAGGTGATCTGCAGGATAAAATTGGTTGGGGGAGTAGATACAAAGTTGGTAGACTGGTGTAATTTACATTGGTGAAATTCACTCCTCGCTTACTAAGGGGCAACTTTTCCCTGAGAGAGAGTGATTTATCCAAGTGCAGTCTTGCACATCTACTCCATTTTTATTTTGAAGAGAAGTCAATTCACTTTGTAGTAAATCCCTCATGCATCTTTACCCATTGCTTCCTTAGTGATTATATGGAGAATAGGACATTCCCATTTTATCACCTATTCCAAGGTCACCTGGATGCCAGCATTGCCTCTGGCTGATTTCTCTGAGTCATACGTCATGCCGAAATGTTTGCTAGCTTTCTCTCATGATAGGAACTTGTGACAATTACTGCATATTGATTTTTTGTTCTGCCTTCTTTAGATGTATTGGGTGTTAGCTGCAGCCAAGGCTGGGGATTTAAACTGGGGTGTGCTACTGCTCCTGCTGAAGCTTTAAACCTGGAGGTTTCTGGAGGGTCTTGCCACTCCACTTAGGGTCAGACTAATTGCCCTGTTTGGAGTCAGAAATAAATTTTACTCCATGGTCAGGCTGGTATAGACTGTGGGAGTCTTTGCCTTCCTCTAGTGGGGGACATGGTCCTCTTCTTTGGATCTCAAGCATATTTTAACAGCAGGACATTGCCTGCTGTTGTCCCCCTGCTTTACCTGTGGCAGGTTAGGGTGTTATGTCCTGTGGCTGTGTCAGGGTTGATTGTGTAGTTTTGCTAATAGGTTAGGCAGTGGATTTGTACAAGATGGTTTGGATAGGGATGATTCTGTCTCTGGTGGGAGAGTTGGACTAGATGATCTCTGGAGGTCCTCTCCAGCTGTATTTTTCTATGATTCTATGATAAGCCGAACTGATGGGTACTGCTTATAGTAAGAGCTGCCCCATGTTATTCCCCTTATTGTTTTAAGTTGCTTAAACCTGTGCCAGAGGTAAGTCATTCGGCTAAAATGTTCCATGCTGAAGGGCTGTTTGTTTTGTTTTTTTCCCTGAACAATTTCAGTAAGAGGAAGAGTGGCTCACCCATTTCCAAGAACAAGATTAGGGGGGAAAAAAATGCTGTTTTTTCTGTGTGGAAAAAACCTTTCAAACTTGGTTGGAAACCTATCTGAACTTTGAAGCGTGGACTTGAGGGAGAGGGAAGTCTTCTTGTTGTCAAAAAAAAAAAAAGCCTTTTGCCACCAACCCAATTTCCATCAAGTTTAAAGCTTTTTGAAAAATCGCATTTCTCACATATAGAGACCGTTGGAGTTTAGCAGTTAAACTTTCTGAAGATTCCCCCTTCACTGGAAAGGCTTCAGCCCATAACTTGCAGGAGGACAGTGCTGTGGTGACATTTAGCACAGAAACAAAGAGCAGAGAGAATTTCACACTCTCATGCCAGTGAAGCCTCTCCAGAGTCATCCCTAATAGCTACTCTCAAGCCTGCCAAAGACCAGGGTCTCCAGAGCAACCATGGGTGGAGAGCCCTGGAATGACTCACTGCTCCATTCCTGGGCTTAAAGTATGCTTGCAGGAGGGGGAGGGATGGGTCATGCTTGATGGCACCTTTGCTAGGACACAGTGCTGCAATGGAGATGGCCTGAGTGCTTTCCTTTGCTGGTGTCCAAGCAGTAAAGAGGAAAAATGCTACCTGAAGGGAAGGCAGAGAAAGCAGGAGGTTGACTGGGGAGAGGGCAAAGACACTGGAAAGAGCTGAGTGGAACAAGGAGCCTTATGGGGAGAGTGGGACCAGAGTCTGAAGCTACCTGGGCATGGAGATTAGGACAAGGAGCTGAGGTGGGAGTTGGGTAGGTGAGTGAGTGAGTCAGTATGGGAACCAATGAGGGGAAGACTCAGAAGAGACAAGGAGCTGAAGGATAGAGGCTTAGACAGAGAAAGGTGTCTGCATCTAGAGACAAGGGGAATGAGTGAGAAACTGTGATTGGGTGGGGAAAGAGAATGGACTAGACCAGGCAATGGGGGACAAGGGTCAGACTGGGGGAAGCAAGAGCAGAAGAGATTTTGCCTACTATAGAAAACTTTCCTCTGAGCCTTGAATGGAAGCCAAGGTCCCTGAGTCTCACTCCTCCTTTGTTGTCAGCAAATACCTATGAAACTCAGCAGCAAAATGTGTGTGTGTGCACATGTGTGCATATCACCCCCCTCTAATGCTGGTCTGCATAGGGGTGACAACCTCCTGCCTTCTTAACTCTAGTAGCAGAAGTCAGTGCTGTGACTCTAAAGATCCCCAGCCATGCTGATGACCGATTTAATACAAGTATTAGACTGGAAATAATTACCCATTTTTTAATTCTCACCCTGGCGCACCAGCATCTGCTTTCTTAGTCCATTGTGGTGGCAAAAATGAAAGTGTTCCTGGTACTTGGATCATATCAGTGATATTTAGTTGGTCATCTCCTGTGGATTGGCCTCCCTGGCTTATCTTTGCTAGCTAACTGCACCTCGGTGATCATCACTTTTCTTTGCCTGGAGCTTCATCTGTGGGAGCAGAGGGTGCTTCTAGATTTAAGTTTGCATTGGCACTCACACCAGTAGTATCTGAATGACATCCAGGCTAACAAAATGCCATTATGAGGTCCTGCTGGAGAATTGGGAATCTTCCTCTCTCCCTGGTGTGGTTGCTATAGGAGGTGCTGCTATAGTTGGGATAATTGGGTTCTTCTAGAGGGAGTTTATGGTATATATGATAATACAATATGATGTGCTGGGTAAGACTTGGTATGATTTTTGTCAAGGGAAATCCTGTCTCACCAGTGTGCTGATGTTCTTTGAGAATGTGAACAAAAACGTGTACAATGGGGATCCATTTAATATAATATTGTTGGATTTTCAAAAATCTTTTAAGGTCACTTACCTAAAGGCTCTTAAAAAACTGAATTGTCATGGGATTGGAGGAAAAGTGTGTTTATGGATTGGAAAGCTGGTTGCAAGATAGGAAACAGAGTAGAGCTAAATGCTTATTTTTCAGGATGGAGGAAAGTCATTCTGGGGTTCCACAGGAACTGGGGCCAATTTCATTCAACATTTTCATAAATGACCTGTAAAGGGGAGTGTGTAGTGAAATCACAAAGCTGGAAGATTTTACTAAATTATTTTAAGTAGTCAAATCCCAAGCTGATGGTGAGGAGCTGCAGAAAGATCTCAAAAACTGAGTAGGCAAAAAACTGGCAGATGAACTTCAACATTAATAGGCACAAAGTAGTGCATGTTGGGAAATATAACCTCAACTGTATATATACGGTCCTAGGCTCCAATTTTGCTGTTATGACTTAAGGAAGAGCTCATAGATTAATTGTAGATAGTTTATTAAAACTGCAAGTTACATGAGCAGCGGCAACCAAAATAGCTAATAAAATGTTGGGCGTCATTAAGAAGGGAATTGAAAACAAAATGGAAAACATCATCATGCCACTGTATAAATAAATCCATGGTGCACCACATCTTCAATAGTGTGATCAGCTCTGGTCCTCACATGTCAAAAAGGATGTATTGGAATAAGAAGAGATACAGAGAAGGGCAACAAAAATTATCAGAGGAATGGACCAGCTGCTGTACCAGGAGAAACTAAAAAAGCTAGGACTCTTCCATTTGGAAAGGAGAAGGCTGAGTCGGGGATATGAAAGAGGTCTATAAAATCATGAATGGTATAAATAAAGTGAATAGGGAACTATTATTCACCAAGTCTTGGAATATGAGAACTAGGGTCACCCCTTAAAATGATCAGGAGGAAAGTTTAAACCAATAAGAACTACTTCTTTAACACAGCATGTATTAACTTGTAGAAATTCATGCCACCAGAGACTGTAGAAGCAGGTAGTACAAACAGGTTCAAAAAAGGATTTGACAGATTCCTGGAGGACAGGCCAACTGAGAGCTAATAAATAAACAATCAAGGATATATCCTGGCATCCCTATGCTCATGACAGTTGATGCCAGGGAAGTTATGACAGGGGATGGATTCCTCTAGACATGTCCTGTTTATATGCACTTCCTCTAAAGGATCTACTACTTGCCAAATAGATTGTCTGACCAATTATGGTGCTTCTTGTGCTCCTATGTAGAAAGATGTTACAAGACATCCTGGTTATGGCTGAAATGCTATATCAAAGAGGAAGGTCGTACAGCATGATAAAAAGATTTAGTTTGTGAATGAAGATTAATCTGACAATTGGAAGAATGGAATTGGTACCTGAACTTGGTCTTAATTTTCCCCTGATTTTAAAAGAATATGCAGTGATTGTGTTAGCTAGGGCCAGACATTGACATTTGCTCTTCTTCTGGGGGGTTGATTTACTCCATTAGACATTAGTCAAAGATACAATGTCCGTGATGTCTACGCAGCAGACTTACTGTCACCAGTGATGGCTTTTGCAAACAAAGCTCTGCTCCTAAACTAGAATCAGGGTAGAACTGGAAGCACGTTAATTAGCATAAGGGATGACTTAATCGGCCCTGCCTCTCAGCAATACCAGTTATTCTCTTGAAGCATGGGAACATGGCTATACTTGTTCCTGCTTATGAGGCAGCCTGTGCAGAAGAGTGCAGGATGGTTGAGGGCTCTGCTGTTTGGCACAATGAGTTTACCATGTAGACATGGCTAATAGGTACAGTTAGGTGACTGGCTTACTTTTACAGAGTAGATGGAAGGATTGGTACAATGGACAGAAAGGAGGATAAACAAAAGGAGCACACCAAGAATGATGATGGATTAATGGAATAGGCAGTGCTGCCATTTTGTGGTATTGTGGGTGAATGTATGTTGCATGGGTCTTTAGTATGCTATATGAGTCTCCATGATGCAGAACTGCCCCCAGATGCCTGCAAACTCTACATCTAGGGATAGATTATATCTCTGAAGGGAGGAAGAGATAGGGCAGGCATATTAGACAACAGATGGAGAGTTATGGAAGGATGCAACTAAAAGTTGATGGACAGAAAGGATATGGAGAAGTGAGCAGAAGGATTGTTAAGAGAATGCATAAGAGTTGTGGAGAGTGGGAGGATGAGTGGGGAAGAGAGAATAAGAGTAGTAGTCACAGAGAGGTGCAATAAATAATGAATAAATGCATGGTAGGAATAATGAATGAACAAGGGAGATGGTGGGTGGGTGAATGGCAGCAGAGGAAGTGATATTAGGCTTTGTGTAACTCAGAGTTGGTGCACATGAGCACAAAACTGGAAAAATGAAATCAGTCTGAGTTCACATCTGCAGCTAGTCTGGTGCAGGTCACCTTTCTCCCACGCAGAAACTGCTCCCTTTCTGCTCAGCATAGAGTGACAAAAAATCAGCTTTTAAGCATGTCCTATTTTGAGTTAATCCTGAAAAATAATGTTACTGTTTCTCCAGTAAATCTCCCCTTAGCTGTAGACCAGCTAGTGGGTAAGCCTCCCAATTCAGGAAAGGAAAGGACATGCAAACTAGCTGTGCCTAGTCAGGCCAGTGGAGGCCAGTGCTGTCTTCACCTTCATGCTGCCACCCTTTCCTCAGGTGTTCTCCATTGTCGTCTTTGGCTGCATCGTGAACGAAGGTTACACAAACCGTCAAGACGAGAAGGAAGAGCACTGCATCTTCAACCACAACCACAACGCCTGCAACTATGGCATCACCGTGGGGGTCCTCGCCTTCCTCAGCTGCCTTCTCTACTTGGCTCTGGACGTGTATTTCCCACAGATCAGTAGTGTCAAGGACCGCAAGAAAGCAGTGCTCTCAGACATTGGAATCTCCGGTGAGCTTCCTGGAGGCTTGGTGTAGCACTTCTCTCCACCAGGAGCTGGGGAAGGGGGAGGACCCAGCTGGCCAGTCATCTTGAGCCCAGCAAGCTTTTCAAGTGGGCTCCCTACCTCTTTCCTCCTCCCTTTCTCACCTTCATCTTCCACATTTCCCCCTATGTTTCCCTCTCCTCCTTATACCCCTGCCTCTGCCTTCCTTTCTTCTCTCCCAGTTTCTTCTTTCCTTCTCCTTCCTCTTTTCTCCCCCTTCTTTATCCCCTCCTCTTTTTTCCCTACTCTCCACTTATTTTCTTTCCATCCTTGTTTTCTCTGATCCTCTCTCTGACCCTCCCTCTGAACATCTTCATTGTGGCTTGCAGTGGGATAGTGTTGCCAGAGGCAGCTCAGGGGTTCATCATCTGCTGGAGGAGATGTAGGTGGATGTGCATATTGCAAACTTGTCATTGTTGACAGGCCTTAGAGATGACTTGACAAGGTGAAAAACATCTCGTTCTTCCCCCTTTACTTTCCTCCTCTGGTGCATAAAAACTGCCTGAAAAGATTTCTTTCCCTGTCCCCGCTGTTTTTTCTTTTAGCTATATCAAGCCTGGGCTTCATTGTTTTTTTCTGGGGTCTCCTTGGAAGATGAGAAAGCTGGAATAGGATCTCCCTCAACCCTTATTTGAACATGTGGAAGGTGATGAATTGTGTACCAAAGAGGTCTCTCTTTCCAATTCAAACAAAGCACAAATAAAACAGAAAACCAACAAATAAAACCCCTTAGAATGTTAAATACTCCAAAAAATAAATTCCTTCCAAGTTGCTTCTGCACCCTCTGTGCTCTGGGGCCTTGCAGAGCTCTGTCCATGCACTAGTACCCAGGGCTGTTCTAATCCATGACCTGTTTGCCATGTCCTTAGGGGCCTTTAATCTTTTAGGGCTGCAGAGAGCCAGGTGTGGGTGTGCACCTGGCACTGCAACTGAAGGGCTTGGCTATGTGGCATCACAAGAAGGGGCCTTTCTTGCACACTGCTGCATTCCTGCCACTTGTGGGGAAGTGCTTCTGAGGACATGCACCCACCCCCCTCTGCACTCACCACATCTGGAAATGAGGCAGGGAGCCACAGCTGAAGGTGCCCCCTCACTGCAACTTCACTACTTCATTCTGGCTTTGGAGCCTGTGAGAAGGGCACCTATGGGTGAGGTGAGCATGACAGCAGTGTGCCCTGGAGCACTGGGAAAGCAGGGTAGACAGACCCCATGTCTCTGCCCTTCTTTCCGTCTTTCACAGTAGATTCAGTTGCCTCCCTTTCAGAGCTCCCTCTGCCTCTCCTGCCCACCACCCCACATCTCCCTTCTCACGTTACTTTCCCCATCATTCTTTTTGTCATTTTCACTTCTTTCCAGCTTCCCCCCATGAGACCCAGAACAGCTTCCCCGGTGATGGGACACTGAGACACTGAGACCATTGCTTCCCATCCTTGAAAGCAGACAAATAAGCCACTTGTTCTTCAGGGGCTTCCCAAGGGAGCCACTGCAGGCCGCATTCAGTTTTCTAGTCTGTAGCCTCTATGCTTCTCCCCACACCTAGATTTTTGATCTGGCTCATTTATCTTCCCTTGAGACTCCCCAGGAGAATAGTGGTTCAGCTGCCTTCCTCCATGCCAGTCACTCCTCTCTTGCTTTTCCTTTTCTCATCTATCCTTCCCATGGGGGAGGGCGGATGCTGCTATTCTGCCTATGAGCAGTATGCATCACTCATCTTTTAGAAGAGATATAAAAGAGAGGTTTTGTTGGTAATCATTAGAGGGTATTAAGGAGCCTGTGCACCTTGTGGAAGGTATTAGCTCTGGTCTTGTGAGCAAATCCCAGGCTGTGTAGCTGCAGGCTGACTGCCTTCAGTTCCTCTGCAGTGTGTTTTGGAGGATTGCTCTTCACTTGTCCTTCCAAAACAGTGTTGTGCAGCATGCCTGGTGCAGAGGAGCTGCATTTTGGGTTGGCTCCAGCGATCTCTCATTGGTGCAGGACTTGCTCACAGTGTTATTTGCCAGTCATGTGACCCTCCCAAGCTTATGCTGATAAAACCTTCTCACCAAACCACACCCTTTGTAGACACTTGCCCTGGAAAGTGGCAGCCCTGCCCTCGGGTAAATCCCCTATCCTATGCAACTCCATTGATTTTAGGGGAAGCTGCACAGTCAGCATTTAGCCCTGCCTGTAACACCCTTGGGAACCTGGCAGGAGAGAAGTTGCTGGCGAATTGCAAGGCCTCTATTTACTGCTTCCCCTTCCCCTTGTCCCCCTCTCTCTCTTTCCATGGTGGCCTCTCCCAGGATTGTGGGCGTTCCTCTGGTTTGTTGGCTTCTGCTTCCTGGCCAACCAATGGCAAGTTTCAAAGCAGGAGTACAACCCTCTGAATGAAGGGGCAGACGCAGCCCGAGCAGCCATCACCTTCTCTTTCTTCTCTATCTTCACTTGGGTGAGTAAAGCGGCCGTGACCCTGTGCATGGTCTTTTCATCACAAGTCCCTTGCATAGGAGTGCCCAGACTCTTCCAGTGCGGTAGGATCAGGTCAGCCCCGTAGAGCTGGGGCTGGCTCCAACCTGTACATCCACAGAGGCTAATGTGGCTTCTGATGGAGGAAAAGTAGAAGGGAAGAAGGTAGGTGTAATGGGAGATGAGCTGGGAGACTGGGGTTTAAGTCCACAGCTAACTGCCTGGACAAGTCAGCTTCTCTGACTCTGAGGAAGACTACATCTAAAGTGCACTTGAGGCACTTGGATACCTTAGCAGTGGGGACCATACTATAAGTAATGCAGAGGCTGCATCTCCTCTTGTGTGTTGACAGCATCACTGACATGAGCAGGAGCTAAGCCAGCTCTGTGGGGGAAGGGGGAGCTGGTCAACTCTCTTTAGGAGGGTGTGCTCTCTTCCTCCTCTCACTCTCTAGCCTGCCCCCTGCCCAAGTTCATGTATTCATTTTGTAAAAAGAAGGCGATAGAGCCTTTCTGGGACCTCCCCTGAGGCTTGCTTTTCCTTCTTTTTCCACCTCCCACTGCCATTAATTTTTGTGTATCCAAGGAGCTAGGTGACTTTTCATTTGAAATGAAGAGGCAGAACAAAACAAGACAGGACACAAGCAAAGTCTCGCTTCCTGTGGATGTCCAGGCCATGGCTTTTCTCCAGAAGGCTATGCCAGGGGCATCCAGGCACCTCCTGCAAACTCAGAGGTGCAGGGCACTGACAACCTCCTCAGTCCAGTTGAACAGATGCCTCTGTGGCTCAGCCAAGTCTGCTCTTCTTGGACAGTCTCTTTTCATCTTTAATGCAAAAGGGGCTGTAAGTGGGGAAGGGGAAAGCAGTGGTAAAAAGAACTGGGTCTGCCCTCCTGAGCAGTCTGGTGAAGAAATGTTTCCCACATTCTTCTAAGCGATGCCTGGCACTCAGAGTGGCACTGAGGGGTCTTTGCCCAAGGACCAGTGTTCCTCAGCCTCACGGAAAGGCAGCTGCAACATGGGAGGCTTTCATGAGTAGGTGGGGCATCCTGTCTGGTTAGCTCTTCTCTCCGTTTGGCTGGAGGGAGGGATGCCTTGTGGGTGATCCTGTCCATACCATGCTGGGATCCACCTGCCCTGTTCCATAGAGGGCTTTTGATTCATTCAGGTGGTTGCATTTGATTTTCTCTTGCTGACTCGTCTCTCCACCTCGTTCTCTCCTCACAGGGCTCCTTGACAATTCTGGCTTTCCAGAGGTTCAGAGACATTTCTTTTCAGGAAGAATACAACACACTGTTCCCTAGCTCCCCTACACTACTACCCTAGTGCCTTCCCCTCATGGGGGAGTTGCGGGGAGGGGTGCCCGGAGGAGAGGAGGTGTCAGACTGCCAATGGTTCTTGCTCCAGGTCAGGGGTGAAGAGAAGGGAAGGAGAATAAAGCTGCATGCTGCAAAGGCAGTGCAGCCAAGAGCATCGAGAGAGAGAAGAAATATGCCTTGGGACTGGAGTGGGACTGACTTGTCCCTTTAGAGGGTAATTTTCCAGTGGCGAGTTGGAAGTGGCAGATTCTCCTTCTTCCCTTCCTTCCGTGACTCCCCTGCACCTGACTAATGCTGAATAACACCAGTGTGCCTTTCTGTTGGCATCTCCTCAGTCTTAACATTTTAGCCAGTATAAGGGTTTTCTCCACCATGGTCCTTTCTCTCCCATCTTGTCTTCTTCTAACTCCTCTGCCTTTTTTGTGTCCACTTCCCTCTGGGTGGTCCATGGGTTACCAAGCTGTTCATTCCTGGCTGGACAGGGGTAGGGAGGCTGCCACGCTGGCTGAGGACGTGCCATCCCTGACAACCACATCCAGTCCAGATGTTCTCATTGCACCAAAGAGCTTTCCAAAAGCAGCATCTGAGGCAGAGAGAAGTAACCAGGCTGAGCAGTGTCCAAACTCCTGGATGGACAATGTCTGCCTTCCCATCCCGTTCACTATCCCCACTCTACCCACCAAAGATCTGTGTTGTGTTTTGTAGATTTGGGCAGCACTTCTGGTCATCCAGTGGATGACTGGCAATGAACAGGGTAATAGGATCAGCTGCTATCTCCTACTGACCCATTTCCCACCTCCCCCAGCAGTTTTCTGGAGCCTGAAGGTGTCTAAGATGGATTGGGTCATGAAACCTCTGAGATGGACCTGATGGAGTCCACCTCAGTCATTCTAGGTCTGTATCCAGGCATTCAGAGTCTGTGCCAGTCATGCCAAAGGCCAACTGGAAGCCACATGCAGACCACTGGAGTCCCAGCTTCCCTGGCTGACTCTGTCTCTCTCCTCTGGTGGTGGCTTGGATCTCCAAGGGGCCGCACTGAGTCTCCTGCTCTTGGGGTTGTTTAACCAGTGATTCCAAACATGCTTTGTGCACTAATCTCTAACCACTACTAACCCAGCTTTTGTTTCTCTCTTCTCCTGGGTCTGCTTCCCCTTCCCTTTTGCCCACCTCTCTCTCTCTCTCTTTTGTGCTTTCTGTCTCTCTCATTCCCCCTCCAACATGAAGGTGGGCCAGGCATTTCTGGCATACCAGCGATACCGCCTTGGCGCCGATTCAGCCCTCTTCTCCCAGGACTACACGGACCCAAGCCAGGACTCCGGCATGCCTTATGCCCCCTACACGAATGAGGATGATGCAACGGATGCAGTGGGGACATACCAGCAGCCCCCTCCAGCAGATGCTTTCGACACTGCGGCGCAGGGGTACCAAACACAGAGCTACTGAGCCACCGGTGCTCCCCCCTCCCTCCTCCCTCTGCCCCCTTCCCACTGCCGGCAAGAGGTTGAGGGGCAAAACAGATGTGCATACCAGCGCCACAGGCGGCCCTCGGCCACACTCCAGCCTTCTGGGTCTTTTTTTTTATTTATTGTTTTTAAAAAGAAAAGAAGGAAGGAATCCAGCACTTCCTTCCCCTCCCCTGTCTCCCACACAGTTTTTGCACCTGAACTAAACTGTCAGTTCCAGAGCATGTCCCTCTCTGTGTCCCATCCAGTGTTCCCTCCTCCCTGTAGGAAAGCCAGTGACAGGCAGGCATGAAGCTTACCCTTTTGGTGGGCAAGGGAGAGTAGTCACGTGTGGGTGAGATGACTCCAGAGGTGGAGACAGGAGGGGAGAGATGGTGTGTTTGTGTGTGTGCAAGCAGGCAGAGGGCAAAGATTATCAGGGGGCTTGGAGGTGTAGGGTTGGTGCATGTGTAGTGGACCAAAGGAGAGGTACGAGTGCACGTGCAGGCATGTGGGGGTGGGGGGAATTGGCTGTGGGCATGGATCAGTGTGTAAGTGTCAAGGGGGGAGTGAGCATGCAGGCATGCCACAGAAGGGGATGGAGAGGTCCAAGACATGGGGTGGGTCATAAAACCCTTCCCCCTACCCCACCACGCTATATACAGGCAATATGGCACTGTTTGGTGAGATGGGAGTGCTTTATTTTTAGAGAGTGTGGGAAGGAGTAGTGTTGAGGATGAGAGTTTGGGGGGGGGAACTGAGAGATAAAATAGGGTCAAATTTGCAGGTACAATCAGAAACCACACAGACCTGTCTGCAGATTTTAACAAAGGAAGTCAGGTAGTCTGGGCTGGAGGAGCTGTGCCATAAGGCTCCCTCTTTCTCCAAACCCCTTTGTGATGGAGGCAAGGTGTTTTTTCATCCTCATGGCTCAACACTACTGCCATTAACCGGGCAGGGGGAAAATACTGTCATGGGGAGTCCCCTGAACCATGCCATAGTCTCAGTATGGCAGGAGTTAGATACAGGTACTCCTCACTTAACGTCATCCCAGTTAATGTTTTGTTATTACATCACTGATCTATTGGAAAACATACTTGTTTAAAATTGCGCAAAGTTTGGTTATAATGTTTGGTTGCCGCCTGCTAGGTAACTACTATGACATAACTGGATTCGCTTAACGTCATTTCACTTAAAGTTGCATTTTTCAACAATGTAACCATGACATTAAGTGAGGAGTAGCTGTGCCTGAATAGATATGGTCAGGAACTCCCTTCCTTTACCTTTGTCCCAGGGAATTAAAACTCACATGAAACGAAGAGGAAATAACTGGGCTGATTCTGGGAGAAGCCAATTTGAAACCAGATGGAAAACTTTGGCAGCAGTCCTAGGAATCCTGGTCTTTGTCCCGTTACAGTTGTGAGGAGAAAAAAAAACAACTTAGACAAGGTAGCCGTTCATATCTATAGGCCTATGGATTGCCCATTGTTTTCTCTGTCACTAGAAAGAATGTTTCTGGCATCGTTGCCACTGTCTTTCTAACTGGGGGGAGTGGGAACACACTGCTGGGTCTGCTAGCTGGCCTATGATCCCTCCTGAATGGAGATACCCATTGAGTCAGATCCCTGTTCCCCGCAACAACTGGCCTTTTGGCCTGTGCCCCAGCTTATCCCAAATCACAGTAGCCTGGGGCAGCAGCATCACTAGGTGAGCTGACCAGAGAATCTTCTCTGCCCCTGCTGGAACCCTGCTGAGTTTTCCCCTCGGTGAAGCTTAACTTATGCTTATAGCTCTTTGGAGAGGAGGGCAAGGCTGAGCATCCAAGACTTGGTGACCTGAGGTCTTGCTTACATTGCAGTTGATATTGCAGAACAGCTCATGCGAGCACTCTTTCAGAGTCTAGGTGATTTTTTTCTCTCTCAAAATAAATACTCAGCTTTGGGAGGGTGCTGGTTATTCCAGGAGGGGTCACTCCTGAACAGTATGTCCACAGTCAGAGCTAAACTGCAGTAGCCTTCCTCATCCACCTCCTCTTTGTAACTGCATCCTAAGAAAATGAGAAGCCAGGATCTAAAGCCAGATCTTTTCTCTGAGCTGCACAGTGGTTTTTGATCCCTATTGGCTCAAAGGAGAAGAATCAGGAGCAGAAACAAGATCTCCCATGCAGCACTGCCAAGCACGGACCCTCACCCTCCATACACCCTTAAGAGTGAAGAGCACTTGTCCTTAGGATGCTGACCCAAGCCTGGTCAGGTCCCCCAGCTCCTGCCAGGCTTGCAAGTTGAACAGGTGTCTGAGAAGGCAAGGTAACACATCTGGGTTTCTATCTCCCCTCCCTCAACATGGCTTGACCTCCCTGAGCTGGAGAAGGAAGGGAAATGGAAATGCAGCCTTGTAATGGGGGTAGGAGAAACTATAAGGAGTACCCTCCCATGTATATATGCACAGCTGTTTTTGTCTGCAGTCTGACTTTAAAGGGCTGTTTCTTTGAATTGCCCGTGGCACTGCCACATTTAAGGTGTGGAAAGAGGAATCTGTCACAACTGGGAGCTGGGACTCCAGCTGTGGTCTGATCTATGTATACACGTGTGTGTTGTCTACAGATCCATGCCATTGGCACCCCTTCCCAGTAACTTGCTGTACCTTGTCCATGGCTAATGGCTAGAGAGGAAAACAGCCCCTTTTCAAGTGAAGCGCAAAGGAACCAGGCAGGCCCCTCACTCCATGGTCCCATGTGAAAGCAATACTGTAAATAGGTTTGGGGGGGAATTCCTCCAGTCTTCTTGCAGCAGCCTAATATTTAGGCTTGGGTATGCTTTGTCACAAGGGGTTATTCATAACAGATATGGGAAAGGTCCCTTTTTTATCTACCCCTGAAGGGAAAGTTAGAAGGCTGGAGCCAGAGAGGGTAGAGACCCGAAGTGTTTTCACAAAGTGTTTCTTCTTTTGTTGGATGCATCTGTTCTGGCTAGGGTGGCAGAAGGCAGGGCAAAACCCCATCATAACTTCGGGAATGAAGCTCTTGCCCAAGCATTCTCCCTTCACTCTTGTCAGAGACCAGAGACAGGTCTGCCCCCAGCAAGGGTATGGGATAAACCAGGTCCCTCACTCTTACAATCTAGACCAGGGTCAGGCAATTATTTCGGGCAGAGGGTCACATACAGAGTTTTGACAACCCATCAAGGGCCACATGACAGGCAGCTGGGGCAGATAAATATTAATTTTCTAAATATTTTAGGAGCCCCATGGGCCAAATAGAATGGCTTGAAGGGCCACAACCAGCCCATGGGCTGCATTTTTCCCAACTCTGGTTTAGACCCTAATGTGTTATCTTTTTGGAGGGTAACATGGGACTGTTTTAACCTCCCTGTTTCCTCTGGAGCATGCAGGGGCCCTAAATTTATTTAAAGTAGGCCAGCAGGGAGTCCTTATTTCCCTTCTATCCAGCTCCTCACAAATCTGAGACCCCCAAGCTGATTTTCAGGTTATTTTCCACCTCTTTGTCCATCTCTTCATTCTCTGTCAGACAATTTTTTTTCCATGGCAAATGGGCCCTTATTAAGGCCTGCTCTGGCACTTCACTGAGCATCTTCACCTTTGCCTGATAGAAACAGACAAACTCTTTTCAGTGTTAATGTGTCCCCATCCTTAAAGAATGGGGGATTGGAGAAAACAGATGCTTGGGGCTTAGAGGGTAGGAGAAGGAGCAGAAGGGTTTCTAAGAACGACTAGCAAGTGTTTTCCTCTGGGCTGCTATTGGCTTTCTCTGGCAGGACTGCCAACACATATATGCTGATCAAGTCCCACTGGGAGTGAGGTAGGAATTCTGGCCTCCTTGTGCACATGCATCCCAAGCAAGTAAGACTCAAGTTAGAAGCCATTTCTCAACAGGAGGTGGCGAAGGCAAGAGCTTCACACTAGCTCTAGTTGCTGCAGTCTCCTGATGAGCACCAAGGGCACAAGGCCTATGCACCACAACATGTGTTTTTCACTGATTCATGATACATCCCCCCTTCCCCCCCCTATTCTTCCCAGCCACTCCATAGCAGCCAGAGGGAGCCTCTGTACCTGATACTGCCAGCACCTTATACTCTCATAAGTTTCAAGGGGTGGGGAGCCTGGGAATGCAGGACAGATGGGTGATTCCTCTGAGGAGTCTAATCTCAGTCTCTGGAGAGGACTAAACAGTCCTGGAGGTCAGCTAGGTTGTTTCATGCAGCATATACAAACCATTTCTCCAGAGAAGCCCACTGTCTCTGTGGCACCTACAACTTCATCTGGATTTCTCTGCCTCTCCCCTGCAGCATTACTGCCTGTGTATAGTATATATATTATATATATATAAAAAGATGTATAATATAAAGCTATACATATATACATATATGTGATGACTAGTGGATGGCCTGCTGCATACAGGATCCCCAGGGTGTCTGTCTGATCCTGAATGTCCCTCCACCTCTGCCCCTACCCAATATGTTTTTCTGAAACAGATGACAATGAACCCTGCCTTCTTGGCACCTGTGTTTACGACGTCCTGTATATTTGTGGTTAACAAAGTGAAGGTGGTAACTACTGGTGTCTCTTATTAATAAAGTTATGTTGAAAATAACAAACCATAACACAGCTACGTTGGGTTTTTCTCCCTTTGTATCCTGAGAATTACTTTTTCTTTGTTTAATAGTAGTGTTGATTATCTTGACATACTGTCTTTGTATTAATCCATCACATTACCATTACTCAATCTGCTAACAGGGTATATATTTAAAAACATAATTAAATATTAAAAATAGTCATAAGCCACAGGTTACAGCGGATTCCAGTAGTAAATATCCTTCCACAAATAGTGTCTGATTTCCACCAGCTTCCATGTGATAAGAATAAAATTCAAGTTGCCACCCTGCATCTCTTGAGCTGAAACTTCCCTAATGCTCATCTATTCATCTCTAATGAGACCCTCATCCTGATATCTGAGAGATACCCCTCTTCCTCTCGTCCCCACTCCTTGTGGTCAGTCAAGAGAAGGGCTATGATGGTGAAAGCTTTCATTTCCTAGACCCCTGAGCCAAGCAGCTTCCTCACATCCAGTACAACCATTTGCATCATCCCTTCCCATGGGGCCATAGTTGGAGTTGTTCACTGAGCTAGCTAGGGCTGCTCCATGACCCACTTTTGTTTAGGGAAAGGCTTCCTCCTGTGTTTCCAGACAGCTATGTTGGTAGCAAAAATTCCCTTCCCAGGAAAAATGTCAGAGGTACTGAAGCCAGGAACTAAAAACTCATCAAGACAAACATATTGCCAAGCCAAGCGTTCAGAAAGAATGATCCAGTCCCCTGGATCCCGGTTAAAAGCTAGGTTTTTAACACATCAAAGTAATTGTTATTTGCCCTTTGTTTTTTGTACCTTTAGGGGTCATGTTGTCAGGGTTTTCTCTGCAGCCACAAAGGCTGGGAACCTACTTTTATTTTTAAATGAAAGCTGAAAAGCTTGTGTAATCACCAGTCTGCAGGAGCAGAGGCTTTGACGTATTGTGAGACTCTCAGTAGATCTGCAGCCATTAACAACGTGGAGAAAAACAGTTGTGTCCTTCCCCATGCTCCCCGCCCCCGCAAAAAAAAAAAATCAGTATGGGCTTAAAATTCACTCCATCCTTCCAAAATCACATGTGGTATTGTTACTTTGGGCTCTCTTCTGGGCATACAAATTGGGGTGGCACCAGCTCCCTCTCCCCTTCTCCAGCATGTCTGGGAGGAGGGAGCTGCCATCCAGCATGCCTTCACTCTAGATCTGTTCTTTTCTCTGCTTCCTTTGCTTTCCCTTTCTTTCAGCCTGCACTGAAGCAGATGCCTTTAGGCTCAGCTGCTGCCCATTGACTCCTGTGTATCAGCACTGCACAGCAGCATCTCCATCCCTGGCTTTCTAATACAGCAAAGAGGGAGGTTCTGCAGTTGCTGTAATGTAGCTGGCTATACAGGCAGAAAGAAAAGATGGGCTTCTGAGCCTGGAAACAAATGCAGGCAGCAGGTGGGAGGGGTAGGCTGAGAAAAGTCTTAGGGAGGAACTAAGTTTTACTGTCTGGTCCTGCCCCCCGAGCAGGCAAGTTTTGCATTGGTTGGCAGCACTAAGGACAGGATTAGGATAAGGGCAACCAGCCTGATAATGCCAGACAGGTACATCCTTCATGTCACCCAACCTGCAGCCTTGCCAAAAAGGTGGTTCTCTCCCTGACCTTCACCTCCATGCTCTGCAAGCAGGGAAGAAAAATCTTCTCTGAAACTCATTATGACAATGAGTGTATTGGCTAGGCTGAAGGTATTATGGGATGACATTTGAATGCATCCCTCTCAGCTATTATCCTGGATAAACATCCTGAATGCTCATAGCAGTACCATTTCAGGATTGTCTCACTACCATTGCACTCCTTCAGAGGGTGTGTTTTTCCAGAACCCTCACCAGCTTGTTGGCTCAATAAAATCATGATGCTTTCTAAAAAACATCAACACATCCCAGAGGAAGGGGGAAGATGAAGGTCCTAAGACGGATCTGGTGGTTATGGCCAAGCCTTGAACAGTTGCAACCCCCCTTCCAAGGAAGTAAGAAGCTAGACATATGGAAAAACTTCATTTCCGTACAGGTAACCAAAATCTAGAATGCACTTCCAGGTAGGTGGTGCAGTTGCCATCCCTGGCGGTGTTCAAGAGGAGGCGGGACAAGCACCTTGCTGAGTTCATTTGAGTCCATTACCTCCTGCTCATAGCAGGGGACTGGACTGGATGATCTTACAGGTCCCTTCCAGTCCTTCTTTCTATGATTCTATGATAACAACACCCCTCCACACTTGAAATATTGTATGCAGATTGGGTTTACCTCTTACAAGATAAAGAAGCACTGGGGAAGATTTTGAAAAACAGCAGCGAAAATGAGAGAAGGATTGAAGCTTCAGCCACACCATGAAAGAGGGAACTTGTAATGACTATAGACCTGAAAGTCAATGGATCATGGATTTATTCTCTGAGACTTCAGCAAGCATTACTGGCCAATAGCCTGTTTCTTCAGATCGGTTCTGGCTATGAACTACAGCACAGTGATTTCTGTCAAAAGACTTACTATGGGGAGAGAACATGAATAAAAGGTGGAAATAGCATTAATCAATAAGGTGAATAAAGGTCTTTAGAAGCAATGAACTTCCTTTGTTTAGATTACTGAAATTTCTTGTGCTCCAGATGAAAGAGAATGGCCTGAACTCTTCATATATTTGGGAGGAGTTGCAGTCAGACACCATACAGGAGATTTACAGAGAAAGAGTTGGAATCATCTGGCCAATATTCCACAGAGATCCCTCAAAGAAATGAGGTTAATTATTATTCTTAAAACAGAGTTTCATGTCTCTGAACCTAAGACTTTGCCTACAAAATGTCATTAAAGAAATATTAAAAGACTGCTGATGGGCCAAAGCTGCAGGAAAGGTTCCACTTTGACCAGCAATGCGCTGTCCCGGGTGAGAAACATTTCAAGGTGGATCCTGCTTATGTTCCCTGATTTACATGGGGAAATATGCCACTCCCTGAACCTTCCAGTGCTGTGGCATCCCTTATGCCAGCTGTCATGCACATCAGGACACACCAGTCACAATTCTGGAGAGTTCTTTGGCTAGCTTTTAATATAAGAGGTGGAATTATTTAGCCTTTCCCCATTTAGGACTTGGAGCGAGGGGGTAGCAAAAGCACCAGTCACAGGGCTCAAGTGCCTATATACTAATGCTAGGAGCATGGGGAACAAGCAGGATGAACTAGCGCTCCTGGTTGCACTAAACGACTACGACTTAGTGGGGC
>NW_017728931.1:52462881-52464858 GCF_001723895.1 Crocodylus porosus
TATTCAAGAGAAGGTTGGATGTGTATCTAGCTGGGGTAATGTAGGCCCAGCACTCTTTCCTGCTTATGCAGGGGGTCGGACTCGATGATCCATTGAGGTCCCTTCCAACCCTAGCATCTATGAATCTATGAATCATTTGTGGCAGGGGTGGGAGCAGGAGGCACTGAAATTATTGTCCCTGAAATAGGCTGGATTAACCCACGATACCACAAAAATATTCTTGAGAGAGATGAGAATCAGTGATCTGGTTTTATTTATGTTATATCATTTTACAAACGCTTGGAATGTCTCACTGTAAATTCACTTGTTGGAGTCCTTTGATAGAACCAGCCTTGCCTGTGAATCAGCTCAAGTTCTCAAGAATAAGAGAATCCCGAGTAACTTTACTGAATTCAGCAGCTACTGTCCAGAGTCCAAGCTGCATCTCTCAGCAAGCACAACCCAGGAGGAGAGGGAATGGGTTGAATGCAGGTGACTTTGTGGCACCTCTGTGAATCCTGAATTCTGAACTGGTTCAATGGCTATCTATCTCAGTCCTTGGTGTAAATCAGAACTACACCAAAGGCTGTTCCCATTTCTGGCAGATACAGTCACCTATGGGCTGTTCTACAGCCCTGGTAGTGTAGAGATGCAACCGGGCACCTAGAGTACAGAGGCAGCAGTGACTTGCGGTTGCCATCGAGATCACAACGGTGACTGCAGGAGCTGCCAGCAGCTGCTGCTTTTTTTTGCCCTTCTCCAAGTCAGCACCTGAGGCTATTGATCTGTTCACTCCACCCTAGTTATGCCGCTGTCACCCCTTCGCCATTACTGGACTTAGGGCTCAGTCCACCACATGCTGGTGACTGCAAAGAATGGCAGCGTGGAACCACAAAGGCACTTCTGCCCTGGCCCTGGGGAATCACAAGCAGAGGATATGGGTGCTCCTGTGCCACAAAGGGGCTATGAACACATTTGAGGCCTGGCGTCTTGAGTTCAGATAGAAGAGGCCCTCCCTGGAGATCTGGCAGAGGAGAGCCTTGGCATGCTGGGCCCACTGCGCACACCCCCCGTGGCCCGGCCAGCCCCACTCAGAGCGGTGGTAGCAAGGTGCCCCCTTCCGCATAGGCAAAGGCCTGAGTAGTGCCAGCAGGTTCCCTCGCCACCCCCGCGCAGAGGCAGACACGATCCACATAAAGAGGTCCCCCACACTCCTCGCAGCGGGGGCTGTATCTGCTCCAACCAGCAGGACCCATAGGCCAAGGCTCCTGTCACAACCGCACTTGACAGCAGGCATGGAGGAGCACTGGGCAGCTCCCACCCCTCCTGTCACAGGCTCTTTGCAGACTCGGGCATCTGCCTCATGCCAGAGCTGCAAGCTTCTCCCCACCCCCTGGAGGCGTCGCGTTGCTCCGGAGCTGGGGGCAGGTGGGATGGGCACGCACTGCCAGCCCTGTGGGGCCAAGGCAAGTCGGGGGGGAGGCACATGCCCCTCGTGTCCCCTCTGTGAGGGCAGCGGAGCAGTGGAACGTGTGTGGGGAGGCACGGGGTGTCAGGGCAGCGCATGGTCACACGGTGGCTCCCCTCCTGGGCAACACGCTCCGCCCACCAGGGGGCGCCCGTGCCCCGCAGGCAGAGCAGGCACCCATCTCCCTCCCGCCACCCGCGCAGGCCCCGCCCACTAAGGGCTGGGCGGGCGCCCTACGCACCCCGCTCCTCCTACTGCGGCCGCTAGGGGCAGCTGCGCGCCGTGGACAGGGCGCGGCCGGCAACGGCTGCTCTTGGCGCCGCCCGGGCGAGGCTGCGGCGCGGCTCCCGCTCCAAGATGGCGGCGCAGAGGAGGAGCCTGCTGCATAGTGTGAGCGCCGGGGCGGGAACCTGTACCCCGCCCCATGTCTTCCCTCTCCCCCCCACCGCGGCGGGCGGCGACCCCCTCCTCCCCCACCGGCGCTCTGCAGCCGGGCCGGGCCGGGCTGGGGCGGAGGGGTGGGGCAGCCC
>NW_017728931.1:52464958-52497046 GCF_001723895.1 Crocodylus porosus
GCTACGTCAGGTGCGCTGCCATTTAGAGGGGGGCGGAGCCCGGCATTCTTTTGTGGGTGAGGCATGGACCGCGCGCGGCGTCCTCGTGTGGCCCCGCCCCCTGGGCAGTTGTGGGGCGGGGCTGCCCCCAGGTTGGCCTGGAGCCCTGGCGGGAAGGCGGAGCCTGGGGGCAGTGCCATGAGAGCAGGTGTCAGCCCCAGGTTGCTGGTGGTGCCCCTGTGGCAGGGAGGGCTGCAGGGTCTGGGACATTGATGGCACAGACAGGCGGTGCCAGGTCCTAAGCATCCCCCGGCCCTGGTTCCCCATTAGCTGTTACCCCCATGGAGCCAGGGGGGAGACTTTTTTTCCCCTGGGGTGTCAGGGTTTTTTTCACCTTTCTCAGAGGCGTGGGGCGTTGGCGGCAGCCACAGCTGGGGATGGCTGCTGGGCTGTGCCAGGACTACCGCTGGCACTTGAATGCGGAGGCTCCTGGCTGGAGGGTCTTGCCCCTCTGCTCAGGGTCAGACCAATTGCCATATTTGGGGTCAGGAAGGCATTTTCCCCCATGGTCAGATTGGTAGGGACTCTGGGGGTTTTTGTCTCCCTTTGTAGCAGGGGGCATGGCTCTTTTCCTGGGATCTCTTGAGCATATATTAGCAACCTTTTCAGCAGCAGTATGCTGGCTGCCATGGTACCTCTGCTTTCCCTGTGGCAGGTCAGGGTTCTGTGTCTGGTGTCATGGCAGGGTTGACTGTAGCTTTGCTAAGAGATTAGACTGTGGATTTGCCTGGGATGGTTTGGGGAGGGGTTAGATTGGTCAGGCAAGGGGTTGGACTAGTTGACCTCTGAAGCGTCCTCCATACTTCTTTCTGGTTCCCCATTCCCTTCCCTGGCTCTGTTCCCAGGAGCAGCAGACAAGCTGGACAGATGACCTGCCCCTCTGCCAGCTCTCTGGAGTGGGCTCTGCTCCCAATCGGTCCTATGGTGCAGATGGCAAGAGCACTGAGGGGCACCCCTGGGAAGACAACTGGCTGAAGTTCCGGTGAGTTACCAGCACCCCAGGTCAGCGGTGGCACTTGGCTGGGTTCCACAGAGGGCTGGGGTGGGGAGGGGGCAGGGTCTCTGTACCCGACATGCGCCTTTAACCCCCATGCCTGGATCTTCTCTGACAGGGGTGAGAACAACTGTTACCTCTATGGGGTCTTCAATGGCTACGATGGCAACAGAGTCACCAACTTTGTGGGCCAGAGGCTCTCTGCAGAACTGCTGCTGGGCCAGCTCCACGCAGATCACAGTGATGCTGATGTGTACCGAGTCCTGCTGCAGGTAATGGGGTTGTGGCTGCAGAGACCATGCCTCCCCCTGCATTAACACCCTCTCTTTGCCACAAGGAGAAGAATGCCCTGATCCTTAGCAGGAGGAGGAGAAGGTTAGGGAGGCCTGCCAGGGGCTGAGAGCGTGCCTACCCTGAGGACAAGGAGCAGTAGCATTTCATTCCTCTCCTGTCTAGCCCCATCTGCCCTTCTGGCTCCAGTAATGCAGTGTTGACAGCACTGCAAAAAGTTGGATTCTTTCTTCCTTGGACGCAGGGACATGTTAATTGAAGAAGGGGTTTACATTGAGATGATGATGAAGCAACATGGGGAAATAGACTTGTTAACTCATTTCCTGGAGCAGTGGTAGCTGCCTTTTGAGGTGTGACAGATGTGTCTCGTTTTCTCTGAATAGAATTCGTATATCTTCACTTCCTGTCCTTCAGTTGCACAGATTTAGATTTCAGTTACTCTTATCTAGTTGCGCTAAGGCGATTGCATTTCCAGGGGAGGTGGGCTGATTCCCAAGGAGATGAATCTAAACACTTCCAAAGTTTGCTGAGTAATGTGGTCTCTTTCAGGATGAAGGGGAAACAGATGTTGTGTTGCTGTGTTTGCAAAGCAGCTGCTGTTATCCAGTCTTGTGTTACTTTCTTGTATCCCTTCTCAGGCTTTTGATGTGGTAGAAAGAAGTTTCCTGGAGTCCATTGATGATGCTTTGGCAGAGAAGGCCAGCTTGCAGTCCCAGCTGCCAGAGGTAATGTGATAGTACTGAGAAAATGTGTCCCCAAACCCCCAAAATTCAGTTAGAAAAAGTCAGAGGTCTTCCTGAGGCTAATGGCCCATACAGCTAGCATGGTTAAAGCACATTGATTTCTGTTGCCAGGCCACAGTGTGGCTAGCATCCTCTCCAGACACCCCAAACACTCAGATACCTGTACTTGGCTTGATTGAGTCAAGCTGGCCCTCAGCACAAACCTGTAGCAAGGTTCAAACTCTCGGCGCCAAAGCAAGATACCTCCACTGCTGTGCCACTTTGTTTCCCTTCCCCACTTCCCTTAACATTGCTGATTTAAGATGTGGAGCCTCTTGTCTCTAGGTCAGTGGCCTTGGTTTGCCGTCAGGGAAGCTGTGACTGAGAGCTGTCACCTAGCATAGTGATCCTTTGGTGGCTTGTGTGAAGTGGGCAGGTATTAATCCCAAGCTTTCTGTTTTGTATAACCTACCATCACCACTGGCACTCCTTGTACCTGTTTACAGCAGCCTTAGTAGTGAGAGGAAGAGTTGGATGGGTTTTGAAGACTGAACTCACTGCAGTTGATGCCCCTTCAGGATGAGACAGGGATCAGGACATGGCCATTTGATTGGCCTCTGTACCAGCACTGTTCCTATTCTGCACAGAATTATGATGTTTGTCTCCCAAGACCAGTGAAATCTGGCCAGTACTTGTCAGTGCTTTAAGCCTTGGGTTTGCACCAGATGCAATGGCAAAGACCTTCCCTGCCCTGAAGAGCTCAGTATCCAGCTGTGATTTCTGTGGCAACGGACTGTGTGTTTAAGTTTCCCTGTAATCCTGGGTTCTAGGGGGTGCCCCAGCACCAGCTACCTTCTCAGTTCCAGAAGATTGTGGAAAGGCTTAAGGCCGTAGAGCGGGAAATCTCTGGAGGAGCCATGGCTATTGTGGCAGTCATTCTCAACAACAAGCTCTTCATCGCCAATGTAGGTGTGTGCCTCTTTCTCAGCTTTTCATCTTGGCATATCTGAGGGCAGCTACAGCCATAGGGCAGCCGGTTAAAACTTGACCATAGTGGGGAATTGAATTGGCTTATGTAGGTTGGAAAACACACTTATCGTTCCTTGTGGGGTCCACTAGCATCAAAATGGTACTGAAGCTGGTTGCTGGGTCTGTACTTCTAGGGGCTGGGTAATACAGTGAATGTAACCTTGGCCACAGTTGGAACAGAGCTGTGTATGAGACAGTGGGTTCCAGGAAGAAGGGAGCTTCCTTTCTTTGCAGGCACTGCATCAAAGGCTGATGTTGGTGGCTCCATACCCCATTAATGAAATGTTTATAGGGTATTCCAATGATTGTACATCTGCTCTGTCAGCCCTTTCCTCATTCCCTCCCTTTTTTCTCCTGTTCATAATCCCCATGGATAGTCTTCCTCTGTTCTCTCTTAGCATTCCACCCCTTCTTTCATAAAGTAGCCACCTGCTGCCTTACGCACTGCTCCTACCACAGGTACAAATCGCGCACTTCTGTGCAAGTCTACTGTGGATGGGCTGCAGGTGACACAGCTAAACGTGGACCACACCACGGAGAATGAGGATGAGCTGTTCCGCTTCTCTCAGTTGGGTAAGTGCTGTGTTCTGGGAAAAGGGAAGCCAAACTCAGGCACAGGGCGAGGCAGCTTTCTATGCAGTGCTGTTGGTGAGGAAAGAGTGGTCTGGTTCTTAGCAGAACTGGTATCAGTTTCATACTGCTGCCTTTTCAGTTGGTGCTTCAGTGGCTCCTTTGCTGCCAGCCTTAGAGAAGAGAAGCCAAGAAGGAAATATGACCTGGTATCTGAATTCCTGTCTCTCTGCAAAGGAGTTCCTGGAGGCTGAGTTTGAAGTACATCAGTGAGAAACAATACTGAGGTGGAGTTTTCACAGCTTCCTGCCTGTGCTCAGCCTTTCCTGAGGACAAAGAGGTTTTTTTCCTTGGGGTTCCCAGTCCAGCACTTTCTGCTGTTGTCACCAGATACTTCAGTAAAGCAGCTAAGAGCTGCATGAGGGTTCCAGATGGTAAAGGACCTTCTGAGAATGGTGGTAGCCTGAAACTTGTGCCCTACTCAGTCATCACTTAAAGCACATCTTCTCTTGACCCCATGGGGCTAGTGCTACTTCCGATACACACCTAATGCATTAGCCAGCCACTGTATCTGACCTTGTGCTTTTTGCAATACCACCCACCTCTGGGATCAAGGGGAAAGTTGCCAGAGTCATGGCTAAATCCTGATCGCAAGAGCAAAGTCTACTCTGCAGGGGTTTAGAGTTTTCACCCTCAGTAAATTGGCAGCACTTTTTGGATATTCAGCACAGGATAAAACATTGTACCATTGATCCTGAACAGTTACCTCTGCCCCTCCCTCCCAGAGGCCAGCAGGGAGAGAAGCAGGGGACAGCCATTACAACCTCTCCATGATTCTTTTCCTTCATTCCAGGACAGAAAATCAGTTTTCCCACTAAAGGGCCCTGCTACGTGTTCAAATTCAAGCTGGATAGAAACCAGCTGTAAAGTTATTACACATTTTCAAGCACTAGCTCTGTAGCTGGTTGGCTCTTTATAGCTGGATGACATTTTCATGGTGTGAGAATTGCTGTATACATGTGGCCAGTCTAAACTTGTTGTGTGATTAACTAGTTTTATTGCATGATAATTACTTTGCACATGCGGCTGGTCTTATTTAGGACATATGGCCAGTCTAAATTTATAGTACAATTTGCCAGTGAATTGCTTAATATACGTAATGTGTGGCAGGGGCCTAAAACATGCACCCCAATTTTGGAGGGCTGATATTTTTGGGGGGTAAAAAGCTACATATGGTATGGGAGTAAATACAGTAGGGGTCTTCCTGACTTTCTCACTTGATTCAGCTGTGTTTTTACTCTGCTTTTTGGTTTAATTAACAACTTCTATATCCCAGAAGTCTTTATGTAGCACATGATTGGCAGGTATCTCTGGTTGGTCTCCTGGCTTGGGTGATGCTGGCAAATGACAAATGCAATGGAGACAGCAACTCAGCCACACCAAGTAGATGAGTCGGCCTCCATCTGCAGCAGCTGTCAGACTCATGCCTTACTATTGTTGGGAAGAGGTATTGGCCATCCATGCAGTGAATTTGGTTTGTCATGTAGGGAGCCTGAGCTGGAGCCATGTGCTAATGCAGGTCACCCTTTGGAACTGATTTTCTTAGAGTTATAATTTCTGCCTGTTGTCCAGGTGTAGTTGGGGATGGGGATGGGGATGGGGTGGGGCTGCCTGTGCATACCAGCATGGTGTCCTGTCTGGTCCAGATTCCTGTCTGACCAGTAGTCACCACCAGATGGTTCAACTGAAGGTACAAGAACCCCCTGGTGCGGTCACTAAACCTACCCTGATGATTTCTCGCTGTATCTTTCTGCCCCTGCTGTGGACATTTCCTCTCTCCTTCCTCAGGATACTGGCACAGGAAATCTTACAAGTGCATCAGGGAGTCAATAAGTCCTGTCTCTGTCTGGTAGGTTTGGATGCAGGGAAGATAAAGCAAGTGGGAACTATCTGCGGGCAGGAGAGCACCCGGCGCATTGGGGATTACAAGGTCAAATATGGCTACACTGATATTGAACTCCTCAGGTTAGAGACACTTAGCTATTCTTTCTCTTGAAGGCTTCTCATTCTGATCTGCCTGTGCTCCTTTTAAGTACTGAACTAGCTTTCTCCTTACAGTGCTGCTAAATCTAAGCCTATCATAGCAGAGCCTGAAATCCATGGAGGACACTCCCTGGATGGGGTGACTGGTTTCCTGGTGCTGATGTCAGAAGGACTGTACAAAGCTCTGGAGGCAGCTCATGGGCCTGGGCAGGCCAATCAGGTTAGAGTTCCCAGAGGCATTTCCCTAAGAGTGTTGCTAAATTGTCCCGTTCATGTCAGCCTCACTCTTGCAAGGTTTGTTACACATGCATCGTGTTAACACCAGCTTGGTTGAAAGGCCCCCCTGCCTTATTCCCAACATGTAGTGGGGTGTGTGTGCTGTACTGGCAGACTAGTTTTTCTAAGCAACTTCTTGTTTCTGGAAGTCAGGCATCTCTTAGGGACAGGGAAATACTTGGTTCCAGAGTACAAAGATCAAACTGAGTTTAGACATTCAGGCCTTGCCAGCTGTCTGACTGGCCAGGTGCCATAAGAACTCTTGATATTAGTTGGCTGGGGAAGGGTTTCCTTAGCACCCACTCCTAAAAGTCCTTCTTTTATGTTCCTTGCATGCAGGAGATTGCAGCCATGATAGCCACCGAGTTTGCTAAGCAAACTTCGCTGGATGCTGTAGCTCAGGCTGTGGTGGACCGGGTGAAACGGATCCATTGCGACACCTTTGCTAGCGGTGGGGAGCGATCTAAGTTCTGCCCCCGGCATGAGGATATGACTCTGCTGGTGAGGAACTTTGGGCATCCACTGGGTGAGATGAGCCAGCCCACACTGACGCCAACACAAGGTAAGGACCAGTAAAAAAAAAACGGGACAAAGATGGTGGGTGGAGGATAAGACCTCTCCTTTCATCCAGTGCCAACCTGATGTCAGGAGAAGAAACCTTCAGTGCAGAGACTGTTTTCTGTGGGAAATGTCTCCTTCCCAAAATAATTTAGCATGGTCTGGAAAGCATTAGATAAAGCACCTCTCTTTTACAGGCATATGGGATATTAATGAGTCAGAACATTCCTGTACCGCTGAGGCTTTTCATGACACTCGTCCATCCCTTGTTGTTTTCTACTCCTCAGGAGGCCGCATCTACCCTGTTTCTGTGCCGTACTCCAGCGCCCAGAGCACGAGCAAGACCAGCGTGACACTGTCCCTTGTCATGCCTTCTCAAGGCCAGATGGTCAATGGTGCCCACAGTAGCTCCACTCTGGATGAAGCCACCCCAACTCTTACAAAGTAAATGCTGTTAAAAGTTGTATCATCTTTAAATACCAGTTGTTGCTCCCCGCTGCCTGCCCTCCTGCAGTTTGGGGTGGAGCCCAGGCAAGCAATCTGCCTGTTACCTGCTGCACTATTCTTTTACCCAAAGGTGTGGCTTTTCTAACTGCAACATTGCATCCTATCCATGGTTGTCTGAGATGTATCATTTGAGGAGAATCATGCTGGATGTGGGAATGAACTGAGCAAACATTTCTGGAGCATGCTGTGGGAACATGCTTCAGGGAATCAGCAGGGGGCACTTGGGGATTAGACAGCACTTTCCTTTTGCTAGCAATGATTTTGTAGGCTGGGGTGAATGCTGGCCTGGTGTTCCAGCTGATTCATTTAATAAGGGGCTAGGTCTGTGTTACCCTGCTGTTAAAGGAGATGGGGCTGGGTATATTTTCCTGGTGTGGAAAGGTTTTCAGATGGTGCTAGGAGAGTGAAACAAGGGTTGGGTTTCAATCACATTGGGAAGGAGTCCCTAACCTGCAGGAATATACTGTTAACTTTGATTTCAGTTCAGCCTTTGTCATAGCAAGATTTGTATGTGTCCTGTCATGCCAAGCTAGCAGCTTAGTTACCATGTCCCTATTGCTTCAAAAACAATGGAGCTCGCCCACCCAAGTTGCTCAGGGCTACATTGCAAGTAATATGCACTTCATACTGCTGGACTTCTCCTAAAGGGTCTAAAATATCTTGGGGCAAGGAGGGAGTTCTGCAGTTTCCCTGAGATTTTCCCTTGTAATGCATCCCTCTGAGGCACCATGCATGAGGCCAGCCCAGCCAAAGATAGCGTAGTTGACTTCGGTGCCTGTGACACTCGAAGCACTTTTGAATATGTCTGATATTCCTGGGGAGAATGAGGTACCTCTGCTGCATGTGCCTGTTGACTAAAGGGAAAGTGGGTTTGATACAGTTAAGAGGCTGGCACCTCTTTTATTGGCCTAAGGAATCAACCAGTAACATGAATGTATTTGTGCTCTCTCTCAGTCAGAGCCCAACTGTGACTCTCCAGTCCACCAATACCCATACTCAGAGCAGCAGCTCAAGTTCAGATGGGGGCCTCTTCCGTTCCCGTCCCACCCATTCCCTCCAGCCTGATGAAGATGGACGTGTAGAGCCCTATGTGGACTTCGCAGAGTTCTACCGGCTTTGGAACATGGACCATGGTGAACAGGGAGTACTCACGGTGTCATAATATGGGGAGAAGAAGGGAGAGGCATCCTGCAACCACAGTGAGCTCAACAGAGACAAACAGGCAAAGACTGAGGTGAGGTTGAAATATGTCCAGGTGGTAGCCATGTTCTGCTGCGGATTCAGCCCTGGTTCAGGATGCGATGAGCCCAGGGGTGGGGTGCTGGTGTAGCTGTCTCAACACACATGTGCCTGTGTCCTTCATCTTCTCCTTATCCACGTCTTTTCCTGGGAAGGGGTCATGAATCCTAACCCTCATCATGAATATTATGGACATAAGTAGTGAGGGCTGTGTTAGGGAGGGCAGGAGCAGGTGTCTGTACAATATGCATATAAGCTCTTCTTACGGACTGAGGTGCGAAAAACTATGCTGTGATACCGGTGTTTAACGCTATAGAAGATACCTCTGTTTTGCAGAATAAATAACTTATAACTGCTGTCATTCTCACCTGCATGGCTCTGTTTTCTGTTTAAAGGGAATTTTTAGTGCTAGTGGAAGGAAGCTGCTGGTGGGACAGCCTTAGAGACTGCCACCTTCTTTTTCTACAGCACAGATAGAGCACAGTCAGTAGCTTGTAAGCTTCTGCCTGTAAAAGTGGCTCTGACCTTTTTGGAAGAGGACCTTACTTTTGTAAGAAAAGGGGATTTTTAGTTGCCTGTGGTTCTTCAACTTTCTGCAGTGAGGGCCTTGGATGGTGCTTGACCAGTACTGCTGACTGTGATATGAACACTTCCACTAGGAAGCAAGACTTGTAGTTTATTTTAAATGGACCACAAACAAGTTATTGGAAACGAATGACCTTTAGTCAGTTTTGATCTAAGATACACTGATAGCCTCAAAGGCTCTTTAACGTCCTCTTGCAGTCCCTGTCTCTCCTATCTTGCAGTTTATGACTTTTTTAGGATCTAGATGTAGATTTTAGTGAGAAGGTCTAGTCCATAGGCTACATGACATTCCCCACACACACCTGCAGATTCATAAATCAGAGAACCACAGTCCCAAAAGGCAAATAGCACAATGAATTGAACTAGTGTCTCCCAAACAGTTTTTATGACTATGGTGAGTGGTCTACAGATCATTCCAGGTCCCTCCCCTTTTCAGCACACTTTAATGATAAGGGCATAGGGTGATCTATGAGAAATCTGGAGGACTGGCATTATTAACCCAAAAATTCTGAGGCCCGCTGACTAGTTAATGTTGGTGCTTTAATGAAGGGAGACATGACCTTTTCACTTCTTAGGAGACTTTTCTTTCATACGACCCCCAAAGCATACTTTTCAGAATTTTTTTCTTTTAAAGTTGTGCCCCAGAAATCTTGCAGTATATGTTTAGGCACAGTTTAGCAGAACAAGTTGTTGATGACAAACAGCAGGAGGGGCTGCAGGTCAGGTAAATCCAAGTTGATAGCATAAGACTTTTTTGTGGCTTCCTAGTAAATTTCCATATGCTGACAGTTAAAGTTTGTATTACCCTATTGTTTCAGCTATAAGTAGAACCTGCATATATGGTAAGTGGGACCCACATTTTCTGGTTCAATTTTGGGGGGAAATTTTTGTTTCTTCCAAATGTAAGCCAGTAATGACACGTATAAAATCTTTGAACTGTTGTTGCCGTTACAAAATCCCACAGGGGAATTGTGTAACTAAGGAAAGGATCCAAAGTGTCAAATGGACTCAAAATACTCAAATAAAAATAATGTTGCCCTAGCCTCACATAAAATCCCACATCAGGATATATCAAGACCAATAGCATTAGGTAAATGAAAACTGTTTACAACTTCAAACAAGGACAGGCCTTTATTAAAAGTGAGATTTGAATTGCTATTGTGCATTCAAACTTTGTTCACCTGTTGAGCCAAAATCATGGATCCAGACAGCTCTGGATTTAGTAGTTCAAAGTCCAGACTTTTCCCAACTAGGGAAGGAGACAATGGGTGTTTATTTTTAGACCATTAACTGCAGGTGTCTGCTCAGATTTGACTCTTCGTAGGTGCTTGAGAAAAGTACATTCAGCTAATGTGCATTTTGGAAGAATGCAACGCATTGTCTTCTTTGTTTAACCTTGGACGTTTTTTAATTTAGGGCTAGAAATTTTCAGGATCATTGGTTTTTTCTAAGTAGTTAAATACCCAGTCTATTGTTTAATAAAGCAAAACCACACATGCATTTAAAACCTATTTTCATTTTTTTTAAATAGTCTTCTGAAGTGTATCCAACTCTGTGTGGCTTCCTGTCAGCTCCCCTTTGGGGATGTCTCTTGGTTCTGTGGCTCTAGTGGTGTCCTGCCCCAGGGCTGGAAAGCCTCAAATTAAATAAGTTCATCAGGCTTCTGATCCTCTCACTTCTTGATGAAAGTTTAATGCCTGCTTCCCGTCTCAGTGCAGGTCTTTGGTAACTGAAAGTTGGTGGCAATCTAGGTTCCCCAGCCATTGTGGTGTGAGCTGAGCCTGTCATCTGACTACCACTGTGATGACTGGCACATGGCCCTGCACACTGCCCTTATGAGCCAGTCCATGTGACGCTTAAGGGTGCTATGCAGGGTTTTCTGCATCCCTGTATTCATGTGGGATGCAGGTAATATGTTGGCCCCATGTATAAATCAACTGTGATTTATTTACTTATTTTCTTTTTGGGGAGGGGTGGGAGGGGGGAAGACAGGTCGATTTATACCCAGAACAGTGTGGTAGTCGCAGAATGGAGTTAAGCAGAGGGAAAGGGGGTGCAGACATGGGGCCAGAGGCAGGATGTGGTTAATGGTAGAATGCACTCAGCTAAACCAGGCAGCAGAACATAAAGGGCAGCTGACCACCTTATTGGATGCAATTAATAGTTCCTGTTCAGTAAGATCTGCTGGTGCTGGGAAACATGGAAGGATCTTTTCCTGGTTGCTGGGGTCTGCTGCAGCCACCTACCATCCTCCTAGGACGCTGCCTGGGTCTGTTTCCTTAGCTCAGCATTCTCTGGTGGCTCAGTGGGAAATTAGAAATGGCAACAGAAGGAGAAGGAAGATGACATGGAAGGTGTGGGTATCCAGGAACACAGATAAGGAATGTGACCTGCCTGCTCGTTTCAGCCCCACAGGCACCACGTATCAGACATGAGGCAATGTAGCCACCTTTAGAGCACCCTTGGGTGGGCATCAGTAGGTGCACACAGGGCCATCCATATGCATCTGCATGGCCTCATTTCTGGGACTTGGTGTGTAGATCAGGAACAGGCTGGTGCTTTCCCATGGTGTGCCTGTGCCAAGCCTGACAGGAGATGATGGAAACAAGCCCTAAAGGCCTGGACAGCTTGAATATTGGAGCTAGCCTCATACTTAAACTGCACTACCAGACAGTAGGCATGGATATACGTTTGGTTCAAAGCCAGCTAGGGTGGGCAGGGCTAGGGCTTAGTAGGGTGTGTTGCAGGCAGGACTGATGTGCATGAGGGCAATTGTATGAGCGCAGAAATGGGGGAGAGGGGTGTGGGTAGGGGAAGGATGAAACAGCAGTGAGCGCTGCAGGGCAAGACCCCAGAGCATACCAATAAGTGTGTAGGCAGGACCAAAGTAGCAAGGATTGCTGCACTTGCTCTGAGAGGCGCCAGAGAAACATCTGAATGCTTATGGGTGGTTGCCCATGTGAACTAATTGGAGATGCTGTTGGCTTGGCATTACCTCTCTTGGATTAGTGCCGACTGTGTGTGATTGCTTAATTCCTTGATAAAGTTCAGTTCTTTGCTGTCTTGGATTCTTGGGAAGATTGGAAGTGCTGGGTGTGTTTGAGCATGCTGGGACAGGCACCCTTTGTTAAGTCTTGCAGACAAGGAAGCAGCTCACAGAAGGGTTTTTTTAAAAAGGAACAGAGCAGTGTGATGACCAGAAAGACTTAGTCTTTTGCCTAGACTAGGCCAGGGTTGGAAGTCCCCTCGACACTGCAGTATGATAAGTTTTTCCCCTATGCTGCCCCCCTTTGTTCACTGACGAACCACCTCTTCAGGAAGTGGGGAATTCAGGTTCTGCGAGGCATTCAGTTCCCAGTGGTCCACTTACTTGTTTGATGTGAAAGTCCTCACTTAATTTTCTGCAGGCTCTTGAGGAGCTCTGAGATGGGAATGGCCAGTTCCTCCTTACATAGGCTGAATTGTTGCCATTATATTCATTAATGCGATACATTGGTGAGGGTCTCTTGTCCTGCCCTCCCATGTGTCTTTATGACTGCAAACAGGTCTTCCTTGCTTACTCCCCACTGCCTTGGCCATGCCATTAGCTAAGTTGTACTGAGATCGGTTCCAATAAGAAATGGTCCAGAGAACTAATCCAGAGAAATGTTTCTAGGAATTGCCAGATATACTCACATAAAGCTGATCAACATGAACAAACTCATTTTTTGACATTGTTACAAGGAGCAAAGTGGCCAGAAGGATCTGGATTGTAGTAATGTATCTACTGCTATATGGTAGTGTCAGAAAAGAAGAAAAATAGGCCTCCAGAAAATACTGTAGCAGGGTTTACAAAGACTTGATGGCAAGTCTCCAATAGGAGATGTGTAAATGGGGGAATGGTAGAAAGCAGGCTATTATAGACTACCAATTAATATCTTCATGAGTGAACAACAAAAAGATACAGAGTAAGTCATAATTCTCCCTCAAAAATAAAACACAACACAGCTAGCCAATAGAAGAGGACAGAACCAAACCCAAACGCAATCTGGAAAAATTAGAAAAGTCTGTGCAATAAAATGAATTTCAACACCATTGAAAACTGTGAAGTCCCAAGGAGGAGCAGAGAAGGCAAACAGGGCAGTGGCACAGTAGGAGCTTTCTTAAGAAGACCTTGTAAATTTAAATTTTGAATATGCAATGCAATTCATGAAGAAATAGATGGCTCGTCTTTTGAGTGATCCCATGTAAATCTGGTAGGTAAGAATGAACAGTCCTGTGCCAAGGCTTGGAACTTTGAGTGCTATTTTGGTCTCAAGGGCAACCAAGTTGTATAAGAGTCAGTGGGAGAGAAGGCTCGAAGTAGGCCTGACAAGCTTAAAGGCAACAATATAAATTGAGAGAGTGGGGTGTTTTCACTCCTGTGTGTAGATAGAATGAAAAACCGTCCAAGCAAAAGCACTATTTAGAGTCTTAGGCAGAGCTGAGGATGACTCAAAGATTTTGGATGCACTTTATGCCTCTTCAGAATTTAGCTTCAGATGGCCTGTATGAGCCTGTCTCTGCCAAACTTGCACAGGGAGATGACTTCTCTATAGCTCCTAGGTGCAAGCCAGGCTGTGTGCAAAGGTGTACAACCTTTGCTTAACTCCTGAGCCACCCATTACCGCCGTTACTGCAAAATGAAGACTTGAACTCACACTGCAAAATGGCAGAGGCAGAGAGGTTTCTTTTGGATCTGCCAGTAAGCCATAACCGTTAACCATGTGTTTTTATCTGGTCTCCTGGCATAAGGTCTCCTTGTACTCAAGTAAGAGACCTCTGAGGAAGGACCTGAGCTGAGCAAGAGGTGGTGTTAGTGGCAGGCTCTGAGCACGACATGAGAGGTCTCTCTTCTGCTGCCTCTCAGCCTGCTGCACCTCTTGGGAAAGGGCACCAGTGTGAGCCAGAGGCCACTGAGTAGTTCTAGCAAGGAAAGAAGCCAAAACAAACATTCAGAAAGATGTAAGCTGTTTTTTTTTTTTTTTTTTGAGCACTCATGCCTTGCGCTGCCTAAAACCCCAAACCAATACATAAACAAACACAGGAGCAATGCCTGAACTTTTCAAGATGAGTCTTATTACGCAGAAACAGTAGATCTTACCCTCAGCTGATCTATTGTGCACGTAGCTCGGGATGCTGTTTAGCTCCCAGCAAGCTAAATCTATGGTAACTATGTCCTGTCCTGCTCCCTCTCGGGATGAAGCAATACCTCCTGCTTGGACCTCTCAGAGAGACAGCTGGCCAGAACTGCCCTGGGACTGCTTCCTGCTGCCAGTTTGTCTTTTTTTCTCCCCGGGCACTAAGTTTCAAACACAGCAAAAGGGAGAGCAAGCACATGAGAGCAAGCTTTAGATAAAAGAAGAACAGAAACAAAAAGCATAGATCAAGCTGGTGTTTGCTCCATGTCTTGCAGTTCTGAGCATGTTAATGTTTTGGGGATGGGGGAAGTGGGAGACAATTTTTTAAAACCTGGCTTAGAAATAGGTAATGTATGCTAGTGACATCTGTACACATGAGTAGCTGCTAAGGATAATGGATGTGGCTAGGAAAGCACTCTATGGTCTCTCCCAGGCCAAGTGTGAATGGGTTTTGTCTATTGCCCTTTCCTGTCTGCCCACCATGCTTATTGTGGTGCCATTGTTGCAGTACATCATCATGTTTATTGTCTGTATCCTTTACCTCACCACTGTGAGAGAGATTGAGTTGCTGTTACCTCTATTTGGCATAAAGGGGCTCAAAGCAAAGACAGAATGGCTTGCCCAGTGTCACACAGGGTCAGACTGTATCAGAGAAACAAACTGAATTAGTGACACCCAGGTCATGAGTATCTGTATGCTGATGGTCATGCTTATCCCATTTGTGCTGCTCCTTCCCTCTCCTTTTCCCAGGAGGAGATGCTTTAAGTGGGGAAAGACTTCATTATTAAGAAAGGCAAGTCTTGCTTTCATAACTTGCAGGTTCATGTTCCATCTGATCCTCTTGAGTAACAATGGCTGGGATCCTGCAGCTGAGAAAGTTGTGACCCTGCTATCCTGGGAGGTTCCTCCTGGGCATACTTAGTTGGAACACATTTGACAGCAATCACTGTTTTGACGTGTTATGGGTGAGATGCCAGACAGGTGTGGACCTGTGGGGTCTGTTCTCTGGTAGACTTCTCACTCTTCTGAGAGGTAAGCCTCATGTCCTGTCATTTGTGCTAGTTAAATTTCACTTGGTACTTTGTAGGTACAATAGGACTGGAAGGGCCTCTCTGAGCCATAGGGCTTCTACACATATGCATGGAGGTTGCACATTGGAAAAGACTCAATTAATCAAGTCTGCCAGAGCACAAAACACGTTCCAGCAGCCTTTCGTGTCACGTGTATCAGTGTTGCCACGCGTCTCTGTGCTGAAAAAATGGTGGCGGGGCTCTTTGAAATAAAACACGTTTGAGGTTTAGTTCAAAGTACCCCACTACGATTTTTTCAGCATGGGGATTCATGGCAATGCTGATACACAGGACACACAGGCACTTTTAATTAGCGTGGGTCACTAATTAAAGCATCCAGCACCACATCCCACAACTCATGGAAAAATGCCCATGGAGCTTAGTCCCCTGTGTTTTCAGTTAGCCATTTGCCCAGAAGATCCAAAAGATCATCCACTCAAACCCTTAAAGCACACCACAGCCACAAAGCACATTATGGAAAACCCCCTACACTGTCACAGGTAAAAGGCAGGGGAGATGAGGGCATCATCAGTGTCCTGCCAGAGCAGTGCCAGGAAATTTGTTAGGTTAGGATATGCTTCAGTCCTCCTAGGAAGGGGACTGTGCCCCACGTTACAGAGGAAGGCACAGATGTTCACCTGGAAGGGAAAACTCCTTCATGAGACCAGATCTGGCCAGTGGTATGATCTTGAGTATATGAGCACAGTCTGTTAGCCAGCCAGGATCTGCCAACCTCAGAGGTTTTTAAGTATTCTTAGAAGCACCAGCACCAGCACACTCGCACACATCCTTACCTCAAACTGTGACCAGTGTATAATGCTTTTGCGGAAAATGAGGAAAAAGCCTCAGAAGCCAAATAATATATTTGCGGGGGTAGGGGAAGGGGAATTATTCCTAGCCCTTATGGGCAACTAGTAGAAGCCCTGAAATGTGGGATACCCATTTTCTCTGTTAATGGGGCAGTAAAAGCAACTAAGATCAAATAAGCTTTAATGACAGAAAGAACTTGGTGGATCTTGATGGGACTTGAGACCAAGGTTTAGATCTTAGTTCTGCCCCAGATTTCATGGGCCACAGACAAGTTACTGCTGTAAGTCAGCTGCATCTGCAACTCTGACTAGAGACAACTGGAAACTGTTCTTACTTCCAACATGCTGGCATCTCCCTTCATGCCTATTGTTTTTGCAAGTCTGGAATTTCTAACTGGATAAGTTTCTTTAATGCGCAAACTGCCCAGTGTCCTTGAGAGAGACTCTTGCTCTGTAGTCTTATTTAAATAGGCTATTCCCCCCTCCTCCCCCCATCATATCTCTCAGCCTGGGGCAGGCAGTCTCTGTAGATGAAGGAGCATGTGTCTTTCTCTCTCCCCACTCTCCAGCATCAAGTAGCAGCACAGAGTTTTGGAGGGGGAGGGGGGTTTAAAAAAAGATAGGCAGGATCAAGGCACTGTTGCAAAGCTGGTGCGACTGCCTTTTGTCCTGATGGCAACCACAGAGGAGACAGCCACATTGCAGCCCTCTTATGCAAAGGAGATGCTTTCCCAAAGAAGGAAAGTGGGCAGCAATAAGCCTTCGCATCAGTTCTGTACAGCCCCATAGCCTAGTGCTCTACGGTGAGTTGATACAAACAAGGCCATGTGGAAAAGCAGAACTGTGCCATAAGGATGTCCTCAAAAGACATTGGAAGAAGAATGATATTGCAACCAAGACCTGGGAAACTGCCACTCGAGAGTGAAGCCAGCGGAGAGTGCAATTGCATCAGAAGAATGAAAACCGTGGATCAGAAGGAGAGGATGTGCATTCCAAAGCATATAATATGCACGGAGGAGGCTATCAGCAAGCATAAATCCTCACAGGCAGGAGAAATTGTGATGGCCCCTTCCTCAACTGTCTTGCTAGATTTGTTCCTCTGTTGTTAGTCTGGCTCACAACAGACCACCAGTAATGCTAAAAGGGGCACCTACGGCATCCTAAACCATCAGTAGTATTAATGTTAGTTGTAAATATGCCAATATAAAAGGAAGAGTTGTTATAAATTCTATAGTGCTTTTTGCAGGAGTTGGAATACTAGACCAAGTATTCTGGCTAAAATTCAACATAAGTGTTTACGTTCTGGCAGCTTAAATCCCCCTCTGGAGTTTGAAATGAATATCATGTTTGTCTTCACTTCACGTCTTGAACCATTGTATATTGTGGCTGTAGGTTCCTAAACAGCCACCACATTCCATCTCATAAGTGGCCATATTTCTGGTGCTCATAAATTGATCTTCATGTGTATAGCAATTGTAAATTATTTGGGATTCTTTGCATGAGACGTACCAGATTTCTGTATATTATTAATATTTATTGTAATAAGCTGGGAACATCACTGAAAACAGGGATTAGGACAGCCAAGTTTGGGCTGGTGAATAGTTGGACAAAACTGAAGATAGACTAGATGCCTTAAAGCCAGGGCAGGCAAAATACAGCCTGCAGGTCACATTTGGCCTGCCAGGCAATTCCAGCCGGCTGGTAGGGCCCCTCTATAAGCCGAAGGAATGATCACAGGCCCCAGCCCTTGCTGCCCCTCTGCAGGCTGGCACCATCATGCAGGACACGTGGCTCTGGTTGCTAAGCTACCAGCCGCAACCCCAGCCTGGCTTGACCCACCCCAGCCACCGCCCCAAGCTAGAAGGTGCTAGACACAAGAAGCCTCTGCCTGGCAAAGGCTTTTGCTGGTGACCCTGTGCCTGTTTCCTCCCTCCCTGCAAGAGTGGAAGTTCAGGTATGGCTCCAGTGGGCCAGGGCCAGGGCCTTATTGGGGGAAAGGAGGCTAGGAGTGGGGGGAGCTGCATGTTATGGGGCTGGCCCCACAACCTGCTACCATGTGCAGCTGGGAACCTGCACAATCCAAGGACTCTGGGCCTGCCCCCACCACACATGGACACACACATGCACACTTTCCCCCACCCTCCCCACACACACCCACTGCCCCCCAGTACCCCACCCACACACACCCCATACACACACCTACCCCACACCCCACCACACACACACACACACACACACACACACACTTCCCAACCATACCCCCCTACATACACCCGCTTACCCCTCCACACACAATATACAAGAGTAAGGACTGTATTTTGTGCTATGCAATCACCTCTATATACACTATGCAAACACTATGTAAATCAGGACAGAAATATTTAAAAAAAATAAAATTTAAGTATGTTATAGTAGATGTTTGATTTTTAGTGTATTGTTTATTTTTTTCCAGTTCCAAGATGACAAATCTCTTCCCCCCCCCCCCCAAAAAAAAAAAAAAAAAAAAGAGTACTTCCTGGGAAAGGGGAGGGACTTCAGGTGGAAAATGTCAGGGGTTAGGGTGGGGACTTGTGGTCCCAAAATGGCAACCAGGGGCAGGGCTACCTATGTGGCCCTCAACAGCTCACTTCAATGTGTTAAGCAGCCCTCCAGCCAAAATAATTGCCTACCCCTGCCCTAAAGAAATAACATCTAAGAGCAGAAGGAATTTTCTGCATTCAAGATTAAAACGTAATCAAGCATGGAAAGAAATGAAGTAGGGCTCTCTCTGTTGGAGCTGGAGACAACCTGAGAAGGACTGCATTATGGTGCAGAGTAGGAGCATCTTAGTTGAGGGTGTACTTCCCTCTGCATTATAAGGCCTATTTTGTTTCTGACTCCCTCACAGCTTATGCATGTATATCAACTCTACCAAAAATTAATCAGGCTGCCTGGCTACTGGTGTTGTGGATTCCCTAGAAAATTTGAGTTTCCACAGTTTGAGGCCAGTTAGGGAGTTTGCAAGAGATGGGAGCTAAATTAAAGAATACACTGACTGCTGGAAGATTCATTGTTTTGATCTCCCCCCTCAGTGCCAGGTGCTTTAAGAGATACCTAACACTTCTGGTTTTTGTGCTTCATAGCTCAAGAACAACTTGACCTAGAAATTCCACATTTGTTTTGCTGAGCTTGCCTTGTACGGAAGGAGGGACTTTAAGCATCGTCAGGGGCTAATGCTCTGGGCCCGGTTCCAGTGCTCTTCATGTGAAGCGAGGTACCTAACAAATGGTCCCATTGACTTGCAAGGGACTAATGTGATAGAATGATATTGCTTGGTCTAAGAAAGGGGAGGAGCAGCTGTGCATTAGCAAAGTGGAGAAGCAAGCACGCTGGGGTACTTGACTGGTCGTGTGGCACACATGGAGTCTGGTAGAGCTGCTATGCTGCAGTGTAAGTCTTCCATAGTAGCCATTCTGTGAGGTGTATTTTACAAGGTCCCACAATGCATCTCTTCTACAGCCTGCCACGTGGCTAATGTGCCACGTGGTCCTTATGCTATATGTAGCCATGGATAGCCACTTTAATAGTTTTAACAAGATTCTGTTTTTGTTCTGGTTATTGAGTGGGACTTATCTGGTTAAAACCATATCACAGGTGTTCAGGAAAGACATTTCCTTTTTAGATTCCCATAACCTGTGTCACGCTCTTGGGCAGTTTTACAAAACTTTATGTAAACAGCTAAGGAAATACTTAGCAAAATAAAACATCCATCCACGCAGAGTATTTTCACAGGCAAAACAAAACATCCACACAAACAAATTTAGCTAATATGGCTTTAGACTTATAAATAGCCAGTGTTTGACCCCCTGAAAAAAACTATTGTAGATTTCTCAAAAGCCAGCTACAGACCAGGAGATCCACAGTGAAGATTATACTTAAGGAAAAATAACAGAGCTCAGAAAGTATAGCAATGCAATTGAATCAGATGGGACTGAGGAGCACAATTAAGAACTCAGGCCATTCTCTAATGTGGAGTAGCACCCAAAATGGAAGGGAATTCAGGAAAATGTGGCCACCTGCAAACCACCATGGGGAAGAGCAGAGGTGGTTAATTTGCAAGATCTGGGCTCCTTTAATAGCATAAGATTCAAATTTGCCAGTTTCTTGGTGGTGTAAGTCCACCACTAACTTTATCTATTTTCTCTTCAGTTCCGACTCCTACAGCTTGAACTCAGGCTATTCCAATCCCCCTGTTTTCAGTTATGTTCTCAGTTTTTTACAATAAACATTAGTAGTTTACATATATCCGGTGCTTCGCATGCAAAGAAGTTGAGAGTGGTTAAACCATAAGAAAGGCCACTGGCCCCATGTTTCCTTGTAGCTGATGTGTTCCTCCTGTCTTAAGGAACAGACTGAACATGACTCTGCAATTCATGAAGGCAAGACTCGCCTTCATAAACACCCAAGGCCAGATCCAGAAAAGTATTTAGGCACCTCAGTATCTTTTTGGATCCAGTTAATGCCAAGAACAGAAGTTAATATTAAGTCAAAAGCTGGCTGTTATCGTTTAGTTCCAAGCCACGCACTCAGGGGAAGACTGAGGACTCCATTCTGCTTTATCCTGCCTTTTTGTGTTTATGCTTCACCCCCTTCCGATATGAATTCACAGTGGGCTGAAATGCTGCCATTTCTCACCCACTTTGTACAGGGATGGGTGATTGCTTAGAGCAAGCAGCAGAGCACTGGGACCAGTGTGAATAACTCGGGTCCTTCCATTAAAATGCCCTACTCTAGGTGTGCTAATGAAGGAAGGGAAGTAAGGAAAGGAGCTCTCTAACAGGGAAGGAGGCCAGTAAGTCTGCTTTTTTGGAAGAAGTCAAAGGGGAAGGTGTGAAGAAGAGTGGGGCTCTTATGGGCAGTTACATGCTTTCCCTGTTCTATCCCTTGTTACAGGGAGTGAGGTGAGCAGCTGAGAGAGCAGTATCCGCACAGGATGGTGAACAGTTGCTAGGATATCTTGGTGTTTGAGAGATGGATCAAAAGGGTTGTACATAGCCTGTCCTTCCCTCACATGTTCACAGTTATGTGAAACCTCAGCCTTTGCAGCTTGCTTTAAGAGCAGTTAACAAGAATCAGGTGGTGCCTCAGAGTAACAGGTTCTTAGCACAAGTTGAGTGAGCAGTAGCTTTCAAGCATGACTTCCCAGAAGCCACCGAACCTTTAGGAAAGATGGTGTTACCCATAAGCCATCTTCACTGCAAGGAGAGAAGAACACAATCTAAAGCTGTACTTGGAGAAGGGGTGACACTATCGATTAGATTCTAGTGTCTGGTGAGTATTCATTTCTCTGGCTGCAATTTCAGTAACGCAACCAATAACACAAACACCTAGCTGAATGTTCTGGCAGGGATCCAGGTTGCTAAACTGGATTCTTAACATAGTATGCAAGCACTTCCATGGATGATGGAGTTAACATTAACATTCGATTACTCAATAACTAAAAGATGGGAGCAAGTTCAGGTCATGTCTGTTTGCTTGTATGAAAGGATCACTTTATGCAGAGCTCCTTTGTGCCTGTTCAGTTTGAACACTCATTAAATGTAAGTATCCAGTATAGCAAACCCCACAGATCAGTTGTGTGTATGAAAGCAAAATCTCCCATTTCAGAAAGGAAACACCAAGTTCTGTTCAGCATTTTGGCATTGAGGCAGATCAACCTCTTTATAAGTGGCTCCAGCTGGCGCTCCCATGTGCTGCAACATTCCTTACCTTCAGTGAAGTGGTGTGCAGAAAAGTAAGAAATGCTGTCCTGTCTTTGAAAAAAAAATCAGAGTACCAGCTCCTAACCTGACCCTTAAAACAGAATTGTAGCTGAGGAATCTACACGAGGGTTGACTATGTCAGCACCAAAAGGCGATAGCTTTTGGAAATAATTTTTTGAACCAGGTAGCTGAGTAAGCAATTAAAAAAAGAGCAAACAATTCTACTGTGTGCTGTCACCATATCTGTTCTTCCTAATGCTTCCAGCATTAGTTTGATCAAGGGTTCTCAGTTGCCACACAGAAAAATATCCAGAGTATTTTCACAGGGAGACTTTTTGAGATCTGATGTTTAAAAATAATAAAAAGGTGAAGAGGAAAAGAATATAACATAAATGAGAGCAGGATAGCAATGCAGAATAGTTTACTTCTAGCTAAATATCTTATGGGAATAGAAGGGTTTATAAGTATCTGGAAAAGAAGAAAAGCAGCTCTACTAATAATAAAAGAGAGCGAGAGAGAGTGTGTGTATGTTAAGGTTCCAAGATGTTTGAGATATACTAATGTATTTTTATCTGTGTTTTAATGAACAAATAAAGCAGAGTTCTGGAGAACTAGGAAGTAATTAAGATTTATTATAGCTTTTGTCTGTCTTTGAACTTTACTGTCCTCTTCTGAGTCTCTTAAAAAACAGTGAGCACCCATACTAAGAACTCTTAGTTATATTTATGCATGCAGGCATCCTTAGTGAACTCTGTGTGATTGTTCACCTGTATAAAGTTACTCCGTGTTTGCAGAATCAGAGACATAGTCAGCATTTAATTAAAAAGAACCCAGATAAGATACCTTGGCAGAAGTGAACAAATACAGTATGCAGCAGATTGGCTACAATGCATGCGAGCTAATGCCCTTAACTACCAGCTAATGGTTTTTGATAAGTCACTGAGGTCTTGAGGCCAAGTCCAGCAAATGAATCTATTCAGGCATATTCCTAAACCATACAACCATGTCAGTGGGGCTCCAAGCAGGTGTGTTGCTAGTTGTAGGCTTAGATCATCTGAGAAGGGCAAAAGAACTGGATTAAAGCAAACACAGCTTTGTTCTCTGACAAAGAAAAGGAAATTGAAACTGGCTAATCATTACAATTTTTATTCGCAGTAAAACTATAAAATTACTATTCACTAAAGTACTGTTATGGCAGGCCTCACCAGATATGGCTCCAAAGTTTTTTTCTATATGTACAAGCAAATAGTCATTTTGGGAAGACATACTGTGTTGTTAATTGTATTGTGCAAGATTCACGTAGAGGCAGCAGTCTTGGGACAGATAGCTGTGTGAGGCATAGAACTGTTTTTGCTTTGCTCTCATCTCTGATTGAAATAATTTCTGGAGGCAGACTTGCCCCTTGGGATCCAGGCACTGGGTTTTGACTGGGAGTCTGGGAGGAAGGAATTGATTGAACCTTAGTTGCATTCAAGAGTGGTGTATATATGTAGATCTGGCAAACCTTACTTGTACACATGGTAGTAATATGTATAGGTTGCATAACACTTTACTAAGTAGAAAGGAAGATGCATTTAAGTCTACCCAAATTCCATATTACCAATTTCTCCTTTACTGGAAACCAACCTATAAGGCTAGCAACCGCTGCTACTCAGTAGAAGGTGCTACTCCTGCAGGAAGAAAGGACAACATCAAAACAGGTGGAGGAAATGGAAATAGTTAATGCAGAACATACCATAACAGACAAATGTGATCCTTTGTGTTTTATATGTATTGAGCAAAAAGATAGCAACAATTTTAATATGTTTTGGCAATTAACTATTAAGTGTCTCAAAATACTTCTTGAAAAATTAAAATAGGCAAGGCTGTAAACAGTGTCATATGAATTGAGAACTGTTTCAATAACCCTAAAAAGCCATGATAAATGATTACTGAATGTAACATAGGGTACCATGGTCTAAGTGAGTGCCAGAGAGACAGGCGTTAAATCTACCTTCTTAATCTTTGCAAACGATTTAGGAAAGTGTAAACAGCATGTTAATGAAATCACGTAAAATAAATCCTCCAAGTTGTAGCAGTGGCCAAAAGGCAGCACAATTCAAGTGCACTAAGTTGAAGTAATAAAAAAAAAAATCACGTCTATAGTTTTCAGTAGGAAAGTACAGTTGCACTGAAATCCCACTGTTATGATGGAATGAGCCAATTTGGATAGAACTTTTGACAGGAGAATGTTTAAAATGAATTATTTTTATTGTGTTGTTATGCTTATTTCTTACTGTATTTTAACATGGAACAAAACGCTGGAATGTTTCCAAATCAAAACTGTCCAGGATTTCCATTGCCCAAACAGTCAAAATGTTGCCTTTTCATTCCGATTCGGGATGAAAATAGATTTTAGAATGTTTTCTTCCCCATAGACTCGAATTCATGGTTTCCAACGCAATGAAAGGTAAAGGATGAAGCTTAAGGGACGCTGTTAACAAAGTAAAGCTGAACCTCTGTCTTCAGTCACCATGCAGTTCTGCTCTTAGGCTAGCACCCCTAGAGGAAGGGAGTTAGATACAGGGCTTCCTTTTGAATGGCTTGCGCAGGAGTTCAGAATCAGGATCAGGATAGTCAAACTCAGTGCTTCAGAGGTTAAGTTGTCCCTTGTGCTTCTGACACAATGCACAAGAGTTACTGGCCAGTAAAGAGAGAGTGGGCAAGAATATGCAGCTCATCTATCTGGAGTGATAGTAATGAGCAGCTCTGGAATCTCAGGATCACACGGGCATGTACCTACACCAATACAACTTCAAGTTCTTGGTCTCCCCCTCGCCTTGGTTCAGTTACGATCCGGCACATGCACTTGGAATTTGTAAAGATACTTTAAAGCTACAGTGAGCATCACCCATGCTCAGCAGCTACAAAACTAACTGTCCCTCTGAACTGCTCTTGAATAGGAGCTTTTCTTAGACAAATCAGTTTTTACTTCAGTGGAAAAAGACCAGGTGGTATAGTTCAGTGGATGCTCAGTTGGGAGCTGGAGATGTAAAAATGGATAAGAAACAGTAAACTGAATTTACCTTTGCATAACTAACCAATTGCAGGGGGGAAATAATCTGGTATACACATATTCAATGAAATCTAGAAAGCAGAGATCTCTGAGTGTGGGCGGTCAACACGTTAGGAGCTGCCAGTATGATACGGCAGCAAGAGTCATCACTTGTCTTCCATCCAGAATCTTAGAAGGAATATGATATGCTGAAACCAGACATGGAAGAGCAAGTGTGAGTCCCCAGCATATGCTGAAGAACGGTAATCAGAGTTCCCAGGAAATGGACCTTTGAGAGCTGTGTGCTAAGGAAGCTGTTTGCGGCCCACAATGTCAGTAACGTCCTTGGTCTTACAAACTCTGCAGCGATACTACGTATTCTCAAGTGCTAGTAGATGCTTTTGTTTACATTAACTAACTCCACATATTCACATACACAACAATAATTCTCTTGTGTACAACTCCCATAACACCCTCTTGAGTCCCCTTGAAGTTGAATCCCCTTCATGGAGTCCTTTTGTAGCGTATAAATTTTAACAAGCACAAGCATGTTGTCATCTATTAAAAAAGCACTGTGTACTTAAACCCATGCTTCTCTTCAACTATTTTATCTGCTATTACAAGTAATACTTGATAGCACCATAAAACAGAAAGATTATAGGAAAGTAGTACACATCACATCACATCCATGTGACATTTTACATGGTTTTCTGTTGAAGAGGTCAGACCCACTGTTGTCTCTCTTGCTTTTTAGGTAAACTATATATTGTGGCAGAAGCTATCCAGGGACAAGCTGGGTCTATATCATATTTGCTACATACATAGGCAGCTGCTGTAGCTGGCTGCTAAACTTTAGAAAACATTAGGTGAATCTACACAAGACACTTTATTATGCATTAAACTAATGTGCATTAAAGTGTCACCATCTACACATGCAGAGATTACTGCACAGTATATTAGTCTAATGTGCCATTTTCTAGAACCTGTAAAAGGTACTAGACCCGTCCCAATCTCCATGTCACTGGGAGAGCTGTTCCAGCTGCTGGGCAGCTGCCTTCCTGTCCTGTGGAGATCAGGGTGGGTCCTGATCACATGGCTGGCAGGCAGTGTCCTGCTGAGCCAGGACAGCTCTCCCTGCCCCATGGAGGTTGGGATAGGTCCCAATCTCCATGTGGCTGGAAGGCAGCATCCTGCCAAGCTGGGACAGCTCTCTCCTGCTTAGTAGAAATTAGGACCAGCCCCTGTTGTCCCCTGCTAGCCTGGAGCTAGCACCCAGGGGAGCTTGGAGCTCCCCCTGGCACCCAGGGGAGCAGAGTAGGGCAGGAGCAGCCCTAGACTGAACTCCTGTTGGTATCAAATTAGCTCCCGACAGACACGTGTTGAGATGCATATGGGAGCAGTTCAATGCACCTGCATTTTCTGCACAGAAAATTCAGGTACGTTAACTATATGTGTAGATGTGCCTACCAAACACCACTAGAGAGTTCGTACACTATTTAAGCTACACAATTCCTATATATTACATGCTCCTTCAAATGTCAAAAGGAAATCTGAAAGGTTACAAATGCATTACTATCGCTCACTACACAGCCTCAAAAAAGAGGCTGTTCCTCAGTCGGACAGAGATATTAGTGCATTCTGGAGGGCAGGCATATGTTATTTGTTTATTAAAAATAGGTAGAACATTACACCTTTGCACTGTGTTATCCAGAGATGAGAATAACATTGTGATCCCTGCCCTGAAAATGCACTATCTAAACATAGAACAAGAAGACGAACACAAGGAAAATGGTAATGGGATGGGTAGGGATTGAAATAATAATAATATGAGTTCTATTAATATCACTGAAGCTCCAGGTTTATATACTCTGAGTCATCATGCCTTGATTAAAGAGTTTCCCTAGAAAAACATTCATTTCTAGGATGGTGTCCAGGGAAGCTGATGTTTTGAGGAGCCTGGAGTATACTGCAGTATTTCCAACCCCAAGTGTGAAAACTTCAGGAGTTAACACCCCTGGGAATCATAAGACTGTCTTAAAAATTACAAAATGTAAAAGATTAATAACAAGGATCTTCAATGTTGGGTTCTTTCTACTTGTGTTCTGGTTTCTGAGCCTTTTGGGTTCTTTTGGGTCACATTTTCAAGCTCTTCTCCAAATTAAGAAAAATAAGGCTAAAAAGTTACCTTGGCTTGTTTTATTTATATATATTTTTAAGTTATGACTTGCCTGATCACATGAATCCAAGATCTGGGTTTTTAAGAAATGCACCAAATATTGTGACAGTGGGCAGTGCTGCCAGTGTCGCTTCAAAGCATATAAATGGTGTTTTCCTCCAGTTATTACTGCTGATGTGATGCTACATATGGGGATATCGGGGGCAGGGAGTAGAGACTGCAGATGAGTATAACCTCTTTGCATTCCTCCTCCAGCCCAGTACAATCTCTGATCACACTGTCATTAAACACAGTTTCAGCAAGCCTGAGCTTGTTTTGTCCTTAAAGCATCTATGGTATTTTGGGCACAAGTGAGATCCTCCCATGTTCCATATAAGGGCCTGTGGAGGTGGCTCCAACCATCAGACTGCAGTAGCTTCCATGGTATGGCTCTGCAGCTGCTACTTGGCCCAAGGTGCATGGATTCTTCTCTGCTCCAACACATCTGCTCAGACTTGGCATATGCCTCAGAACAAAGGATTCGTGGTCCTGATGGGATAAAAAAAAATAAAAAATCAAACCACTGTAACATTCCTCTATGCACTGACCAGCCAAAAGTGCAGAAATAGACATCAGAGAAAATTAAGCCTTTTAGATTTCACTGATGTGTCTCTCTCTGAAGCCTGGAGTAAAACTTGACCAACATCCAAAATGTACCTCATCTTCCCTTTTATTACAGTACCTGCAAAAATATTCCACTTGGCTAAGGAAAAAAATAAATTGTTTTTTAAAAAAGAGTGAAAAACAACAAAGAACTTTCTGCAAATTAAAAGCCAAAAAATTCCTGGGGTCTTTGATGTCTAGATGGCTGAATAAAATGCCATTCTCCAAGGGAAAGCGCTCAGAGTGCTGTAGTTATTTAAATTAGCATCAGAACATTGATCAAGTTCTCCACGAGCAGCTGTCACTCAGTTGCTGTCCTCCAGGCGAGTTGGCAAGTGCAGTGTCCTGCAGGGTGGTGGAACACATTCCTCATCTCAACTCTTCTTGGAAATGCTTTTTTCCATGATGCTTTTCCTCCACAAAACTTGAGTCAACAGTGATATAAACAATAGCACTTTTAACAGATCCATTGCAATGTGTATGTACTTGCAGCAGGTATCTTCAGGTTCCTGTTTTGATCCTCTCCTTCCTTCCTTCCTGTTTCTCTAGATCAGTGGTTCTCAGCCTTATTAGACTCAAGGAGCCCTGTAGAAAATGTTCTCTTAGCTTTCATTTGTATTTTGGGTTTTTTTTGTTTGTTTTGACTACTGGAAAATAATCGAGTAATTTATCTTTTGCAGAGAATTCAGAGACTACAGTAGGTCAGATTTTTTTTGATACTGGATTCCTGTTAGAAATCTCTGGGTTTATCTTGTGAATCATGTAGGGGTTTGCACATCTGATGGTGCTAATTCTAAGGAGGACCCCATGGGCACTCAAAAGGACCTAGTAGTACCCCAAGGTGCTGCCGCAGCACCCTGGTTGAGAATCACTGCTCTATGTTTCTTATACAATCCTCAGAATGGTAATATCTTAACCCCTTCCCTTTTTTCTGTTACATTTACTTCATATTATGACTCAGATTAGGGCCTGATTTGCAGACATTTATTTTTAGTAGGCATAGTACTGGCTGCTGGGCTTATCTGCCTTGAAGACAGTTGAATCATCTGTAGTAAGGAGGAGTGTGCCTGGATCAAGCATTTAGTCTATGGCTCGCTAAACATTGTGTGATGCTCTTGGCCCCATTCCAGGGGCTGTAACAAACTCGCCGTAGTAACAATCCTGTCAACGATAACAGCAACATGACTCTAAGCTCTGATGTGTTTCCTTGTTTATATGGCATCAACAGCAGCACGGGGGCTGGAGTGGTACAGGCACTAATGTGCACGGTTAACAACCCAGAGGTAAGTTTGAGGCCATTGCAGAAGCACTCACGGCGCAGCCCATCGGAGTCCAGTGAATCTGTGAATTCTGCTAAAGGCCTTGTTGCAGAGACACAGGAAAGGAAAGGAAAGCAGCAGCATAGCCCTCCTTATCCAGGACATGCTGCAACAATGCCCATACTTTGGCAAGTTGCCTTTTGCTTCCCAAACCAGTTAGCCACATAATGCCAGAAACCAGCAATTATCTTCCCAGCAGGATCCTTCTTTATGACTCATAATGCCAGCCGTGTTTGTCTGGAAACACCCACCTGCTTTTCTGCACCGAGGCACAGGTAAAGCTGCCAGAAATGTGAAGTATTTGGCCCTGATTCTAGGGTGTGCTGCATCTCCTGTAGCCTGGCTCAAAGATGTGGCCAAGTGGCACAAAGAGGTGCTGTGGCCATCGGAATCAGCCAGCTGGGAGTTTCTCCAGCCTGGCAGGGTGGTGGGAGAGTCTTCAGGTCACAGCATGCCAGTGCTAAAGCTATACACCACACTCCTTGAAGCCCTGATGAAAGGGTATGGCTGTGGAGGGAGGGTACCTGATGTCTGTACACCAGCTGGTTTTTGGCTGCAGATCCTTCTGTGGCCAATCACAGCTGAGCGTATGAAAAGCAGACTTTGGGCTACTGCAGCTGAAAGTAGCAACCGAGCCTTTGAAAATGTCCAAAATTGAGTCGGCCACAAAGGGCCACACAGCCACCATTCCCCCCCACCCCTCCCCTGCTCTCTGCTCAGGGCAACAGCAGCTCAGAATTGGGATCTTGTTGGTAAAAGGGAGAAAAGCTGAGTTAAAAAGCAAACAGGCATTTGCTTTGCTGTGCTGCACCTCCCCGGCATATTTTGTGAAACAACGCTTCATTTTCTGGGCTTGCCTGCTGCTTATGTGTACTTGAAACCCTCCAAGAAATTTTGAGACATAATTTTGATAAAATCCCTCATTATGTTGCAGGAGACACTCCCTGCTAAGCCTCAGATAAACAGAGAATAGCACTCATTCAAGCCATTAACAATTGCAAAGAAATGCATCAGCATATTACAGCTCACGAAAGAAAACCCGTCCATTAAAAAGTTTCTAAAGAAAATACATGAAACATGAGATATGGAACAAAGCCCAGTGGACTCAGATGGTTCCAAGACCGGTTTGGAGCCCATTGAGTTTCACTTAATATCTATTCACAACATGCAAGGAGTGAAGACAAACAGGAGGGCCTTGAGGTAAAGTTACATTATGCTGTGTCCAGATGAGCGACCAAGCCCCAGCTTTGTTTTGATACCAATCTCAAACCATTCAACTTGCGTCTCTCACACCCCCATCCCACAATGGCAACAGCTAATTCTATAGTATCTCTCTTTTTTTTAACTTGGAGCACTTTAGTAGGGAGGTTAGCATCCCTCTGGACTCTTCTGCAGATAAGGAAGCTGCAGGGAGGGGAGCTGAAGTGACTTGCCCAAGGCCACCCAGAAGGTCAGTGACAGGAAGCAAGAATCAAATGCAGATTCCCCCCAGGTCAAGACCCTATCCACTCAGATGCTGAGAGACTCTGAGTATGTCTCACTGAGCATTTGCAACTCCCTTTGACTGCACTGACTAGCAGAAACAAGTAGTACAACAAATGATGGGCAACAGGGGCATGAGCCTGGGGTACCAAATTAGAGGGGGTACTCAGTATGGAAGGCAGAGTGGCACTTAGGGACGGCAGGGGGTCAGAGTTGCACTGTGGTGCACAGTGGTTGAGGGAAGCTTGAGGTTTGGTACCACCAAATCCAGCATTGCCACAGTTTGGTGGCAATGGGATTTGGTGGCACTGGGCCACAGCAGAAACTGTAGGGGGCTGTAACCCGATAGTTGCTGGCAGCACCATACTGACACTTCTCCCCCCACCCCCAGCTGTGCTACTGTGGTTTGTGCCCAGGGCGGAAATCTTATCAGTTTTGTCCCTGGAGTGAGCCCACACTTTGTACAGCCTGTGTACAAAACAATACAAAACTGTGTTGCGACAAATATCTATACAACTGTGCCATACCAAAAAAAAAACCCTATCCCCCATCTCTTGTGGGTTGAGTAGTTTCAGTAGCATTAGTGGCAGGTGCTTTCTGCATGCCGGCACTGGAGCCAGGCAGCTGGGTGCTGCACCCGTGCTACCACTGCTGCCCCCATGATTCTGCTTCCCATCTGCACAGGCACAGCTTCCAGCTGGAGGGGAGTTGCGCTGGGATCAGGTATCTGCACAATGTGTCTGTACTGCTGCTGCTGCTGCTTCCCACTCCCCTCCCCAGCTGCAGCATGAGTAACTAGAAGCTGCATGGCCCCAGTGTAGCTGCCTACCAGCTTGAAGTAGCAGCCACATCCAGGGGAACGAAAGGCAGGGAGAATCAGCAGCAGCATGGGTGCAGCTGTCATCCGTTTGGCACCAGCCAGGACACAGGAAAAGTCCTCTGCCATGGACTCAAGCCACCTGGCTAACACTGAACTGGAGCCAGAAGGGCAGGAGACATGGCAGTATCTCAGGTGCAGCTGGAAGCTGCCCAACCCTGGCACAGCTCGTTGCCCAGCCCCAACATAGATGGTGTGTGGGTACAGGCCAAGCCCTCTAGCTCTGCAGGCCAGCTTCAGTGGCTCCACAGGATGGATCTAGCCTGCAGGCTGTATGTTGCTGCCCCTTGCTATATTTGTACTGCAACTAGCATTACTGGTTCCCTGATCTCAGTTGGCACCTTTAATAACAACAACAAATTTGTATTTAACCAGCTGGCATAGTATTTCCTCTGTTTCGTCTTTCTGAGCCTTTCTTTTCGTGTGTGCCCATATGTGTATCTTTTCAAGCACAAGTATTTCCTTCCATTTCCTTTCAAGTTGACCTGCCCTTGTTTCTGTTCACTCTTGTACCCTTGTATTATTCCTCTGTCTTCTATGGTACCTGGAAACCTTTCCAATTTAGCATCCCTTGTGGATGTCTTTAATGAGCTCCTTCTTCCCACTTATAGAGTATTAACAAAAATAGTGAATAACACTGGACCTCAGATGGAGCCTATGGTACCCAGCCTAAATCCTTCCTTCCCAGCACTACACTTTTGCTGCTTTGTCATGGCTTGCTTACAACCTTTCAGTAAGTTTCCAGTCCCCAAGATAACTTTGTTATCCAAACCTGTTTGAATGCATACTCCTGAAATCATTTAATAGTTTCATAGTTTCTAGGGTGGGAAGGGACCTGAGCAGATCATCTAGTCCAACCCCCTGCCATGGCAGGAAAGAGTACTGGGGTCAAACGACCCCAGCAAGATGTTCGTCTAACCTCCTCT
>NW_017728931.1:52499312-52548736 GCF_001723895.1 Crocodylus porosus
CCCTTCCCCCAACAAGCCTAGTTTAAAGCCTGCCGGAGGCGGTCCAGCAACCTAGAATTTTCTATATCAGAGGAAACTCAGACAAGATCCACAAAAAAGTTCTTAGGAGTTGGAAGAACTGTCAAATGCAGGATGTGGAAAAGGGTGAAATAGGTGGAGTAGGCTTGAGAAGAGCCTTCAGTGCTGCAGGCTGTTCTGTCACTTGTTCTGCAGGTTACTTAATGCCTGCCTTTCACAATATATTTGCTTTTGTCAAAGATCAACATGGACATGGACACCAAATTCCTGTAGGCTGGTGGGTTGTTTTCAGGGATAGAGCGAAAGGAAGAGAAACAATTGGCAAAAAAATGACCAAAATGTGCCAACACCTCCTCCAACACCTGACCCCAAGATTACTGATATCACTGGAAGTGTTTCCAAAGCTCCATGTTGAACATCACTCACTGTCCATAGTTGTCTTTTTCTGTCCTAGACTCATTCAGGATGAAGACATGGCTGTAGTTGTTTCAGTCACCTCACCTTCAAGGACCAAGTACCCTGAGCTCTTAGGTGGTTTTCAGTTCCCTCCTTGCTCTTGCTCCCCAGACCATCCTATGTTAGACTTTCTCCTATGGGAGTGGTTTGTGATGGTTTCCTCTGCTCATTCCTGCCAGTGTCTCAGTTGATGAAGTATGTCTTCCCACTTTCTCATGCCTCCAAGGCATCTCATTCCCCATTTATATCAGCTGTTAAGTTTTGCATGCTTCACCAGCCCAGCATATTGGTACTGTAAATAATCACTGCTATCTGACCCCAAATGTTGCTGCCCTGGTCACAAGAGCTTCACCTATTAGACTGTGTGTCAAATACTGATAATTGTCCCTTGGACTTTTATTAAAGGGCTTATCTACACACAAAGCCCATGCCAGTTTCATTTAAATTGGTTTAAAAACTGATTTAGTCACATGAGTGCAAACCCATGACTGGATACACCTATATCAGTTACTAGTGTAAGTAAAACTGATATGACAGGTTGCAATCAACTTGGAGTTGATTGGAATCACAATATGTCCCTGTAACTAAATCAATTTGTAATCCCACCTTCCGTTGAACGGATGCTATTTTGTGTGGAGGCTAAGCCAAAGGGGAAACAGGTGAATTTGTCCTCCCCCTCTCTAATGTAGAGCATGATAAAACACACGCCTGCACATATGCAAAGGATGTAACCAGAGAGGACTCATTGGAGGGTGGACCAAGGTATAATAGGTTAAAACTGTGAAAAGAAAATTCTGTGTTTAGATTCATGACCAACTACCTGCAAGAGAGGTCTATTAGGGGTGGCCTGGACTCCTGAAGTGGTTGAAGCCCCACTGTTGAGGATGGTCAAGACAGAGCCCTAGAAAATCTGCTGTAGGGAACAATTATGTCATGGTCAGAGATGGAGGGCTGGGAAATCTAAAGAGTCTCTTCCACTTTGGATTTCTGTGGGTGGAAGACCAGGATGGAGGGCCATTGTAGCCTCTCCCTTTCCCAGGCAATCCTAGGAATTCAGTCATCTGGTATCATTTGGAGATGGAAGATGCCCAAGGTCCCAGCCAGCATGCTCGGATGGATTTTTGTTTCCATTCCCAAATCTGGTGAGGTTTTCATTGCAGGGTGAATTTGGTCCCTTACCCTGTTTGATGCTCCTCACTGTTCAGACACAACCCTCTGATCTGGGTTTGGAGGTGCTTGTACCCAAGCTGGTGGCATAGCTGACTCTAGTTCTGCTCTAAGGTGAACTTTAATCCAGCCCAGTTGGCAGTGAAAATGCAGGTTACTTAATTTGGGTGTTGCTTGTCCTCCAATCCCTTCCCATAATTCCCCAAGCTATTCCTGGCCTTTGCCTCCTTTCTTCTGTTCCAGGAGCAACCTACTGGGTTTTATACATGCTGGGTCAGCTTGTAAACCTTGCATTCTACATGCCCCGACCTGTCTCCATGCAGATCCTGAGGAGGCCTTGAACAGCCTGCTGCCAACTGGCCAGAGGCTCTGACCCAGGGCTTTGTAGACCTCTCATGTAAAGACAATAAACTCCACAATTTGTGGGCATGTACCTGAAATCAGCACTTCTACAAGGACACCTCTGAGAAGCTGGCAAATGAGGGGATGTGTTCCACCAAGCAGGAATTAATTGCAGAGAAAGAGTCAAAACTATGCCACAAGGCAAAAGACTCCAACAGCCAGCCTGGCGAATCACTGTCAGCCTGTTCTGAGTACTCTGCAATGCTTGACCTGGTCCTCAGCACTGTCCTAAGCCTAGAGCTCCTTGCTATGCTGAATCAGCCTTTGAAACAACATGGTGTTATGATGGACATGAGAGCTGATGGCTGTGATATGCAGAAAGGGACCCCAGGGTCAGCTTAACTGGAGAAGACTGGACAAAGCACAGAGGATGAGAAAGTGGTAGAGATGGGACAGACCCCAGAAGAAGATAAACTAGAGGAGTTGGGAGAGATCCTGACCTTCAGGGGATAGGTGTCATCTACTTTCCTAGTGTCCCAACAAGTCTTCAGGGAAGAGATGGAGAATAGACAGGAAATGAAGTGGTAGAGGAACAAGCACAACAGAAGTGAGAAGAACCACCACAGGTAAGACATCCTTGTGCACTTCCATTGCCACAAAGCCTAGAATTCAGTGCTGAAAAAGTGCCCTGGATACTTGGAGGCACCGCTCCTCCCATTGCAGCAACAGCTCTGTCAGCTCATCCTGTTCCAATTGTTCAATATAGTCATACCTAGTACAGCAAATGCAGATGGAGTGCATATAAATAAACGCTGCAATTCATACTGCTATAACACAATGGCAGTATGAATTGTCTCCTAGTCCCTCCTCAACTATATTTTTTGGTCATACCCAAACAGAATCCACCCCAGTGGCTAACTGTAATAATGCCAGTATTGGGAACACAGAGTTAAGATGGAATTGTAGGAAGTGCATGTACCTTAATGTTGTATTTCCTGATTTGAGTTCAGAGTTTAAGTTTAGCAACTATCTACACTGTGGAAGGGCAAGAGGTAGCAATGGAATCCTGAAGTCAAGTACTGATGCAAGTTAGACTAAGGCACAGAGCAGCTATCTCTGCTGCTTACTATGGAAAATACATCAGAAAACAGATATTAGAAAACAAACAGCAACACAGCATCCCTACTGTGAAGATAACGTTGCTCATGCGCTTAGAAAGAAAATAGGAAAGGTTATGTGTAACAGCACAACCCAGTGATACTTGCCCTAATGATATCCCTCTCTCTTTGGCCTCAACTTCTCTGTGTGGTGTGGCTGTCCTCTGTCAAAAAAGTTTGCGTTTCCTTCTGAAATGGCTGCATCCTCATTTTTGCACATAGTTCCTTAAGTCTGTGGGGATTTTTTGAAACCAAAAAATTCTGTGGGAACGTACATTGTGAGGCCAGGTCCAAATCTTGAGTTCCTTACTCTGTTTTTCCTTCATCTTTACTTGGGGAAACTACCAGCTGAGCTCAGGACACCATTAGACATCATTATGTTAAGTGCTTTAAAAACATATAGTGAAACATTGTCCCGGAGATGCTCTGTTCACCAGGGCGCCTCTTGGGGTAACAAGGAACAATGGTCACAAACTGAGAGAGAACAGATTTAGGCTAGACATCAGGAAAAACTTCTTCACGGTGAGGGTGGCCAAAATGTGGAATGGGCTTCCAGGGGAGGTGGTGCTCTCCCCTACCGTAGGGGTCTTTAACAGAAGACTGGATAGGCATCTGGCTGGTGTCATCTGACCCCAGTACTCTTTCCTGCCCAGGCAGGGGGCAGACTCTGTTAAGGTCCCTTCCGACCCTAGCATCTATGAAGAGATACGAGGAGAAACAGAAGCTCAGAGAGGTCAAATGATTCACCCAAGGTCATGCAGTAGGTCAGTGGCAGAGCTGGGATTGGAACCCAGTTTCCAGTGTCTTGTCCAGGGCTGTAGCCCTTCAAGCACACTGGTGTTGCCAGCATTGGCCCATGCAGGATTGGCTTCCAGCTGCAGAAAAATCAGATTTCATATAGTTTGGTATTATTCAATAATGTGATCGTGAAATATCACTTTAAAGACTGAGTTAAAGAGAATGGTATTTTAGCAGATAATCCAGGGGGAAAGCCAGCCAACAACACTTTAGTGAGAGTAGACAATTAGTGTGTGCAGAATCCTCATATGACCAAGCTGGCTTGTACGTTATTTAATACCAATGTGATCTTACATGGGTTATTAAAAATCAAGTATAGTGTTGGGTGAATGTGGTACTAGCATCAACAGTTGTGATGCACTTGTTTGCCTTCCAGTTTTCTAGACTAAAATCTGATTGTCAAAACTGAGGATCTCCGGTGACCTTACTTTCTTCAGATTTGAGATCTAATATCCAACAGGGAAAAAAATAAGATCATTTCTATAAGCTGCTGTCTTGTGACCTATGATAGAAATGTCAGTTTGTTGTTGTTTTCCTCCTTGCAATCAGCAGTTCATAATTAATAAGCGCAGCAGATTTTAGGACTCTGGCTGAAAGGGGAACTTGTTTTCAAAATTGTAGTTCAAAAGGGCATACAAATGGCTGAAGTCCCAAGAGAAAAACATATCTGAAATTTCAGTGGTCTGCTGTGGGAAGGTGAAAGTTTAGTTCTGGAGTTTCAACTGAACTTGGAATTCAGTTTCAAGAGTCTGGCTCTGCAGGATAAGTAAAATTATCTATTAGCCACATGGTTAATGCACTTTGGTATAAGAGATGCTGTGATATCTGTTGCTCAAATAACTTCACTTGCCAAGAAAAAGGGCCTTTGTATAGAGATAAGAGCTACACAGTCCTTATCTCTGTTCATATAAGGCCCAGGGCCCAGCTCTTCAAGTATCTGTAAAAGCACACCTGAGGGGGAGATTTAGGTGGTTTCCACCACATTTCTTCAGAGATACTCTAATGATCAGCAGCTGTAGGGTTGTTCTGTTCACTAGCTCTCTTTTCTTCTGGCAGCATAAAAGGAATGGGGCAGAGCCAAGGAGTGAGCAAGGAATGAGCTCATGGATAATACAGGACTGCTAGTTAATATCTTTACGTCAAAGGCTTATACTGCAAAGTGGGTGCCACCAACTGAATGGTGGCCATTGGTCTGGAGCGCTGTGCTGCTCTTAGAAGAGACACACTGACAGGAGTAGAGGCAGGAAGAGACTGAAGAACTAGGTAAGTGTGGGTGTCTTGAAATGCATATTGCTTAAACCTCTAAGCAGAGAAAGAGGTTAGCATTTAGCTGTGCCACTGCTCAGCTTCAGACTTGCATTTCCTTTTGATTTGACTTGATTTCTCTCTCACTTCTTCTAATAAACTTGTTTTTCTTTAAGATCAGTTTCTCTGCCTGCTGAACTGTGAAAGGTGAATTCACTAAAATGTGTGCCTAGTAATGAGACAGGCCAACTTCTGCTCCCTGAGGAGGCAGAAGGGTGTTTAAAACTGGGGGTGGAGGCTGCAGCCCTCCATCAAATTTAAAAAAACAGCTCCCAAAGGAGCATTCCAGTTCTCATACTGAGGTACAGGATGAGGAAAAGTTTACAGAAGATGGAGAGGTTATTAATTAGGGCACTGTGCCTCTATAGAGAGGGGAGCACAGATAGCCCGTTGATTACAAAGAACGATAGCAAAAGGAAGATCCATGATGATGATTCTTAGAAGTCTGGGACCTCCTGAGTTTAGGAGTGAGTTCCTGCTCCCTGTAAGTTAGAGATCCCAGGATCTAGCTCTAAGCCTTTTGTTTACACCTGGCAGATGTGAACACTCCCATCCAAGCTGCAATCTCTTCTCTTTCTGGGAAGCACTGGAGTGCATGATTGTATCCAAATTTTGTGACTGGCTATAATACCCAGAAAAGTTTGCAACCTCTAGAGCAGGGTGGGTATGTAGTCTGGAAGGACACCAGTGCTCTCACTCTGGCATGGAAAGGCACTGGCTTTCTTTAAACAGCTCTGAGGGCACAATTTTGCCTGCCAAGGGTCTCCAGAACAGCTCCAGCTGTTGCTGTCATGGAAACAACAGTATCAGAAAATCACTTCAGTCCTGTCTGACAGAGGATCCATAAGTCTCTCCCACTCCCAAGCCCAGTCACCCATCACTGAAATGTTTTTGGCTGGATGGCCCTGGGGTCTGGGGATGGCACACAGAGCCTTTCTCTTGCAGGTCACCAGTTACAGCGTGTATGTACATGGTGGATGTGCCATCTGATGGGTGTTCACTGGCCTGGGCAAGATGAATTGGCAGTCTCTGTCTATTCCTAATGGGATCCATAGTCACATAACAGAAATCACATCGCTAACACAAGCAAAACTAACTGGTATCACTTGCTAGCAGTCTCAGAAGAGTAGTCAAGGATTAAATGCAAATTGACCCATGAAACCTGAACTCCCCGCTGCCTTTCTGGAGATGATCCTTTTCACAGCAGGGTTGAAGCTCTTTGTGAGGACTCCATTTGTTCTGCTGCTGCTTGTTCTGTGGAAGAGGAACCAACACCTTAGTCAAATTACATTTTAAGCTGTTTGCAGATCTCACGCAAGGCTCCCAGCCATAAGACCTGCCAGCCCAGCACTATTTACTAGTACCAAATTCATGGGGAAGAAAGAACCATAAGAGACTTTGATTTGCAGATGGAGTAACTATTTTCTTTTCCAAAGTTTCTCACTAAGCAAAGCTTCCTTGTTTGTCATCTCATCTCCTTTGTGCAAAACACTTTTAATGTCTGTCAAGGCTTGTACCACTGTGATGCTGTCCACTGCCATATCACCTACTTCATAGGCTTTCAGCTCTTGTAACTCATTTTCTGTCTCTCTAGTGTTTTCAAGGTACTCGGAATCAAGTTTCATTTGCATCAGTTTACCAGCACTGCAACAGCTGGTTACAACCAAGGATTATTACCTTTATACTTATATTGTCCCTTTCTATATCCAAAATCTAGGGCCCTTGAGTCTGTGGTTTTAAGTCTGTCTTATGCATGTCTTACTTGCATGTATGTCTTACTGCATTTCCCTGGGAAGCATTGTGTGATAGTGATTCTGAAGAACGTCCCATAAAAGGATTCTCTTACTTTTTATGAGGAAAAGGCACAAAATTGGCCTGCAGGCTTTGCTCCCTGCCCACCTAGCTATTGTGCATTCATCACTCTACCATTTTAAGTATTTCTCAAAAAAAAAGCAAAGGCTAAAAAGGCTCAAGCAGAGTTACCCCTCTTGCTTCTCCCTCAACAGCTCCAGTCACTCTCTGATTAAGAAAGGTAAATGACATCTGTGTTTGAGAGACTTAGTTAGCCGTGTTAGTCTGAAGCCAGGGGACAGTAGCACCTTAGAAATTAATTTGTTTAATATACTGCTTACCTAGGCTGTGCCTATGCCGTCTCCCAAATTCCCCCTCTTTTAACTCTGTTTCAGTTGCAAGAGACAGGAGAATCATGCACCCCGGTAGTGTTTTGTCATGGGTATGATGTTTTTAAAAAAAGAAAAATAGTGAAGAGGAAGACGGAAATTGAATTAAGCAAGCTCTTGTGGTTTGGGCATGAGACAGAGTCAGCAGATGGAGAATCTATTTGTGGTGTTCTTGTAAACTTCCTGCATACAACTGGCCAAAATCGTTACCATAACACTGCCCTGCACTATAAGGGAATTAATATTTGCTCACCTTCCAGGCCTGAGGAAGGCTTAATGCATTACAGGCAGCTGCCCTAAAAGCAGCAGAGTATTGTATTGTGACAGATGAAGCCGTTGATGCCTTTGGATTCCCAGCAATGTGTTTTTTTTTTTTTTCCACAGACTATCTGCCTGTTATAACCCCTTGGGGGGGCAGAGGCAAGCCTTTTCATTAGGTGGCTGTACAGCGTCTGGCACCGCCTGACCCTTGATCAGGCCCTGCAGCTATACAAGTTACAAGCAATAAGAGACTGCGTGCACTTAAAGGCGGCCACAGCCCTCCCAGGTCATTGCCTCCCCCTACCCCAGATGCATCAGACCTAGCTGGTTCCAAATGTCAGGTGCAGCAACCCAGCACTTGCCCCCATCACCAGGCATGGAGACGGGTGGGGAGGCAAGCAGTGCTGGTTGCAGGGTCAGTGCCTGTCTTTGATCAGGCCCCGCAGCCATTCCAGTTATAAACAATAAGAGACTGCATCCACTCTAGCTGTCACATACCTTCCTGCTCTCATCACCTCTGCCTACCCCAGCAGCATCAGGGCCAGATGGTTCTAAAGTCCAGCCCTAGTCTGGGGGGGGGGACAGTTGAGGGGGAGGGAGCTGTGCTAGGTACAGGCTTGGTGCCTGGCCCTGACCAGGCCTTGTAGTGCAGGTACTAGTTCACAAGAGCCTGCAGGTGCTTCAGAGCTGCCACCCCCACCCCCCAGTCCTAGCCATGGAGAGGGGAGGGGAGGCTGTGCTGGGTGCCTGATCCTGCAGCCATTCAGGGCTGGGGCATTTCAGGTGCAGGCGCCCCCCAGCCCTGCCCATGGGGATGGGTGAGGGGGTGGCAGCTGTGCGGGGCGCCTGATCCTGAAGCCGTTCAGGGCTGGGGCGTTTCAGGCGCCCTGCCATCCTCAGCCCTGGCCGCGGGGATGAGTGGAGGCTGTGCTGGGTGCAGGCTTCCTCTTGCACAAGTGCTCATTGAAGACACTCCCCAAAGCCCACTCATCAGTCTCCTCCCCGTCTTCCTTCTCCTCCTTCCCCTTCCCCTTCCCACTTGCAAACACAAGGCGTTTCTTTGTAGTCCCTTTGGGGGGGAGGGGGGGCCAATGAAAGAGAAGAGCCGGCGCTCCCCCTCCAGCCGCAAAGACCCGCAACTACCTGGCGCCTTGCTCTCCAGCACGGCCCCCCTCCCGAAAGGGGCTGGGATGATGCTGGGGCCGGCCTGACTGCGTCGGGGGAGGGGGCTGTACTGGAAGCGGGAGTGGAGGGGGGTGCTATTGATTGGGAGGGGGCTGGAGGGCAGCGCCTGGGAGCGAGGGGAGGAGACAGGCGCACACGCACACACACACACGCGCGCACGGGCACAAAGGGCCGTGCATGGCTGCGGCCGCCCACCGCAGCGAGGAGCGCGCTGCGGCTCCCCCCGGCCCGGCCCGGCCCGGCCCTGAGCGCGGGAGAGGGCGGCGCTGCTGCTCCGCTTGATGCTCCCCAGCCCCGCGCGTGTCCCTGGCGGCGGAGGGGGGCCGAGCCATGCCGGGGGCCGGCCGCGGCTGCCCGCCGGGATGGGGCGAGAGGCTGCCGCCCCTGCCAGCGTCTCCCCGCCGCGGGCCCCGGAGGCACAGGACCCGCCGCCGCCGCTGAGAGACAGCGGGCGATGGGTGAGTGAGGCACCGGCGCTGCCTCTCCTGCCCCGGCCTCCCCCTGCTGCCTGGCTGGGCTGGTGAAGGGCCTCCTCTGGGGGCAAAGGAGCTGGGAGAGGAAGCGGGTCCTGGGGGGTGTTTGTGGGGCAGGGGCGAGGCTAGGATGGGGCTCAGGATGGGCTTGGGCCCGGTCCCAGGGGGCCTGGGGGGTTTCCCGGTCCCCTCCACGCCCTCCTGCCCCTCTGCTGCTGTTTTCGCCTTTTCATCTTCCAGCTCACAGCCTGCGAGGCTTGGCTGGTGCTGTGTCTGTGCGTGTGTTTGTGCATGTGTGTGCGTGTGTTTGTGCATGTGTGTGTAGCCTCTCCCTGCCCCCCCCGACCCCCAATGGCTTTAGATGCTGCAGCTTCTGTGAACGCTGTAAGGGGAAAGGCTGGAGGGGATCACACCCGCCTGCCAATGGAGAGAGAGAGTGCGACCCACGTCCACAGAGATCCCTTGTGATTGTCTCTGCCACATCCTGACACAGAGGGAAGCTTCTCTAACTGAGGCCCTCAAGCCCAGCACAAGTTGGTTGTTGATGAGAGGAAAGAGGATCTCACACCCCTGCCCTTAGCCAGCTCTGTACACCCCCTGCCCCCACTCCACTCCCAGGCACACGGACACAGCAAGGGATGAGGGGGAAGCCTAGGGCTCCGGCACTGCAGCAAAGGCCCATCTGTTGCCCATGCTCCTTATGCCAGGAGGGCACTGATTGTGAGTGTGCGCCAAACCTGCAGCAGCCTATAAGGAGTAAAAGGGGGATGTGCGTGGGGAGGGGTGGGAGGCAATGTAAAAATAGATAATCAAATATTCTCCCCCCGCCCATCCCTGTGTCAGAGTGCTGTAATCCCCCATTGAGGGTTGCACACAAAGGACTATGGGCTCCCTGGCTCTCCCCACTTCTATAGGGTTGCTGGTAGAGCTCAGGGATTTGCTAGCTAAAAATATCTATATATTGGTTATAAAGCAGTGGAGGCTTGTGCAATTCTGCCATCGCGAGATCAGGCTCTGTACGAGCACAGCAAAGGTGATGGGGGGGAACAGCTTGTGCTGCGGCTGCAGACCTGTACAGACAGCTTGCGGAGCGGACGGAGGGAGGCAAAAAGAGGGAGAATCCAGGCAAGGAAAGGGGAAGCCAGGTGAGGCAGGGAGAGAGCGGATTGAGCTGTCACAGCCTGCGCTTCTCTCAAGGGGTTTCTGATGACAACTGCAGGGAAAACTTGGACCGCTGCAAAGCCCTTCTCCATCTCCTAGAGTAGACCTGGGATCTCTCTAAGTACAGAACTGGAATCATAAGGGAAACTGAACCCCTACCAGGACAAAGCCCTGAGAGCCCCCTTCAAAGAGAGGCCCTCCACTCAGCAGCAAATCCCACCCTGTGAGTGGGGAAATTCAAGTCACCAAGAGCAGCCATCATTACCCCAAGTGCAGCTTGAGTCATCAGGAAACCTGCAGCCCCCTGAGAACAGACATTTAAGTCGCCACCTACACCCCCACCCCAACAGCAGGGCCTGAATCACCAGGAACCCCCAATCCTTCAGAGTGGAGCTTTTGTTTTCTACATCCCTCCTTCCAAAGGGGCATTTGAGTCGGCACTAAACACCTTGAATGACAAGTCACTTGTCATTCCTTATGGATAGAGGTTGAGTCACCATCTGCTCCTGAGAGGAGAGCTCAGGTTGACTGGGGTCTGCCCAAATCAGAGCTCAAGGCAGCTAAGAACCTCCTGGAGAGGGGAGTGTGAGGTAATGGGAATCCTGTTCGAAAGTGCAGCTCCAGTCTCCAGAGCTCCCACTTCTGGAGCAGAAGATCCATCCTCAGAGTCTTTGCTGTTCTTTAGACTAAGTAGTAAGAGTGGGGAAGATGCCCTGTAAGCCAGGATTACGGAAGAGTATTCCTCTTGCTTCATTTCTGGGGATCTCCTGATTTCCTCCAGCTTCACATGCTTGCAGACATCCTCTAGGTTTGGAATTAAAGCCCCCAACCTCATGTACAGTAGAGTGGGGATGAAGCCTTGAGTCTCTCACCAAGTATCACAGAGCTCCCATTCCAGTGTGGGACCTCCCTCTCCACCCCAAGATGATTTTGCAGCAGTGATGGGAAATCTGCTGCAGGTGTGACGTGCCCTCCCTGCAAGGATGCTCTGTTGTACCTGCATAGCTCAGAGTGAATCATCTGGATATCCAGGAGGCTCTGATGGATACAGAATGCACATAATCAAGAGAGAGGTGAGAGATCTGCCCAGTTAATGGGGGGAGGCAGGTGAAGTATAATACCTCTCTCCTGATGTGGCGACCAAGCTACTGGCTGTAGCATGTCTGGATATGCGCACACACACGCATGCCTTTGATCCACAATGCTTACAATCCCACCCCAGGTGTGGGGTGCCTAGAGCATTTTGAGTAATTTTTTAGTGCAGTTTCAAAGCTGAGCCACAGCTTCTTCCTCACTGCAAATACCAGTAAGGTTAGAAAGAGAAAGAGTTTCCAGTGCTGCTCAGAGGATTTATCTAAATAATGCCGAGGGTTCATTTAAGTAAGAGATAAAGGAGAGTTGGTGTAAAGATAGTGAGGAGGGCAGGGTTTCGGGGCAGGCCCACAGTTGAACAGAACAGCCTAGAAAACTGAATTAAAGATCCTCCCTCCCTGCCCATTACTGTGGAGATACCTAATGGTCCCTGGGTGAGTCTTCCTTGTGATTGTAAAGCCTGTCAATACTTAACATTAGCCTGGTGTGCATGGATGAGTACAGATGTATTGGTCTGTGTATTTCTACATGGATGCTGTATGCATGAAGCATGTGTTCTTTGTATACATTGTATGAATTTGTGCTTGTCTGGTGCACGTATGTCTTATGTGCACATTTGTGTGGTTCAGCTGGGTACTGTGTATCAAGTGTGTCTTTGCAGAGACAGGAAGTGGATCACAAGTCATGCGTGCAGAGCAGTGTTTTTCATGTGCAGGTGCATTCATTTGTATGTGTTGCGTAAGTTTGAGTGTACTTGTGTATTTGGAACTGTGCAGCTAAATGTATTTGTATGTATGTATGTAGCATATGAATTGTGTACTGATATAGACAGCGCACATTTGTTTGCTCTCTCTCTTCTTTCTTTCTCCTGCCTGATTCATCAGCTAGGAGAGAAGCTGTTCATTGGGTCCGGGTTGCCAGCATACTCTGGATATCCCATCATGAGTTATTCTGGTACAAGCATCTTTCAGATGCACCTTCCTTCCCCCTCTCCTAAAATGACTGTCTTCTCCCACACAACAGGCTGTAAAGAGAGAGGGAGAGATATGGGCAGTATGGCGGTGGGCAGGGTGACTAAGCCAGTGCCAGCATTTGTAAAGACTGGCTAGTTTGAGGTGGGGTTTTTTGCTCTGAAATGAGCTCTTTGTACATTGTTGGAATCTGTGACCCAATCAGAATGGGATGTAACTGGAGGCGGAGGAGGTGGTGCTGATGAAGACTGGTACAGCTGACAGCAGCTCTAGTGGGGGGGGGAAAGCAGGAGGGTGCTGATTGGCATAGAAGTCTGTTTTTTTCCCCCCTCTGGATCAGTTTAGGTGCCTCAAATGGCAGGTCTACATTTCAAACCCACAGAGGAGATAGGAGAGGGTGACTGGCTGGCCCTGAGGCCCACTTTCTTCATCCGTGCTGCTTTTCATACTAGTGACCAGGGGGCATGTGTGGATGGTTTGGGCTCCACAGTGCAAGGTTTGCATCTAGTACCTGGAAGGTTAATTCAGATCTGCAGGGGAGGGGGGATTGGGCAATACAGCTAGCCATGCAGGTATGTGTTGTGCATGCCAAATATGTTCCATTGTGCATTCTCTTTGGAGGAGGTGATACGAAAGAATTGTATGAGGAGGGGTGCGGAAGGAGTTCTCCCTCTATGCTGAACCAGGTTAGGGCTGCAGCTCAGATCAGAGAACTACTTTCAGAACTGTGTGGAAGAGCTAGATGAGAATAGGAGCTCCAGGTTGTGGTCATGTTGATGGCTCTGTCTGAGAGCATATCTAGGGCTGTGGAGGTGTGCTTCAGGCCAGGACTGTAGCTTGCAGAGGCCAGGACTGGAATACACTGGTAGTTTTGCAGTACCCCAAGACAGTGGGTTGCTGCTGGCCAGGTCTGAAGTGGGTTGGCAGGGTGGACTTAGGTCGGGGATGAGATGCAGCAGGTCCGAATCCTCGTGTAAGGACATGGTCTGTGAACAGGGAGAACTGGATTTCTGTCTCCCTTTGAAATGAGCTCTGAATTCAGCTCTTGGGAAAGCGGGAACCTGATATTTTTGACTTTATCTCTCACCCTGGTTCCATTTTGCAGTGCTAACCCCCTTTTCTCCTTCAAGCCTTCCTTTAGCCTGACAAGTGCTTGCTTGGTTGCAAAGCCCTGGAAGCCTGAAGCAAAGCAAAAGTAGTTTTGCACAGGCATTTGCTCAGTTGTGTAGAGGGATGCCTGGTTGTGGCTCTCCCTCTGACCTCTCCCCACTGAGAAGCATAACTTGGGGCAGGCTAAGGAAACGATTGTGAACAGAACTGGGCTCTTGTGGTGGGAGAGTCACTCCTACCCTGGATGGCAGCAGCTGCGGGAGGGGTTGTGGGGGGGGCTTAGACTCTGTCTGTGAGGGCCCACCCCTGAGTGCTCAGTTAGCAAGAGCTAAGGAGATCCCATCCCCATTTATCTAGGCTCTTTTATAGCTTCCATCGCTATGTGTGGTATACCAGCAGCATGCTTCTTTCCCCCCCCCCGCCCCCAGCCTAGCAGACCTGGGGCTTATATTGCAGGAATCAGGATTTGGGTGGAGATGGGGTGGGTGGGGATTTGTACAAAAAAGAAATAGCTTACTCCTTTTCTTTTTACAGTGAGAGGGAAACTGAGGCACAGATATATGGCTGGAGATGCGTGGGGCAGGAACAGAGTGAGGAGAAATTCAGGAGCTTCCTTTTCACTGGCGGGAGTAGGAAGACAGAGTGGGTGTTGCTGTATCAAATTTGAGCTGTTTGCCAGTAACTTCTTCCTTATTGCCAAACTGATGGCTCTTTTTCCCACCTTGCCTCAGGTCTGTTCTGTCATCTTTACTTCCCCAGCTATGTTCTTTTTGTCAGACTTCTGATGGGCTCAGCTACAGCTTGTGGGGGTAGACTCAGAACCCTTAATGTATTTCAGGCTGTGGTATCATCTTGGGGGTTTTTCTTATTTTCCTGGTAGTAATTTTGTAAGCTGCAGCAAGAGAGTTGGAGATGGGCTGAGAGAATAATGCAAATTAGGTACAGTGCATAAAACCTCTTGCTACTGTGAAACTTATGAGCTAAACACAGATATTTGCTATACTGACTTGAGGAGTCTTTTCTTCGCAGAGCAGGGGAGCTGGACCCGATGATCTCAAAAGGTCCCTTCCAGCCCTAAACTTCTGGGAATCTGAGGATGCCTTGGTTTGGCTTTAAAGATGCTGAAGCCGAACTGAAAGCAAGAAAAATGAGCGAGGCTTTAAGAGAGAAAACTGAAAGGGGGACCATCTTGTCTATGGGTCTCTAAGACTGGAGCAGAAGGTAGGCTGCAACCTCAGGGGTTCCTCTTAGTTCTGCAGATGCCACAGGGGGAGTGATGGCAGTGCCTGCTCATTCTACCCTGTACAATGAGGCTCACAGCTGGGCAGCAGGTGAGGAGGAGGCTTGCTGAGGTGGAGTATGTTGGGGGTGGAGGAATCTTGGAGATCTTGCAGCTCCAGCTCTGGAAAGAGTGGGACTCCTGGAGGAGGCAGAACATAAACGTTACTTGTAGAGCTGTGTTAGTTGTAAGTTATGCAGAAGGCAGGGGAGGGTGGCACCTTAAAAACTCCCTCGTTCAGAGTTAAGCTGTAACTGAACAAGTGAGTCTTTAAGGGGCCACCTAGCCCTGCCTCCTATGAGCAGTGATTGAATGTGTTTGGTGCTGCATAGAAGAAACAACCTAGGACCTGATGGACTGGTGTACAGAGCAGGATTTAATATAGGTAAAATGCTTGTTGTGGTCCATAGTCCATTAATTATGACTCTAGTGCTTGAGGAACCATATCCTCCCTTCCCTTCTCTCCCTTAGACCAGTATCACCCCTGGATAGCTGCCTGTCCATAAGGTGGGAGGTTGGTGCAGAGGAAGAAGACAGGCATTGTGTCTTTAGTGCACGTCCTCTCTGCATGCCATTCTATCTCCATGGCTCAACCTCCCCACCTCTCCCCTGACTTCTTACCCCATAATCTGTCCCCCACCCCCTGATATTTCAATTGCTTGCCTCTTTTTTTCATCCTCTTGTGCTGATGCTGACCCATAGGGGGACCTCCTGATAGCTCTCCAGCTGCTTCAGGGCAGGAATGACAGGTGGAGAAAAGAGGCTCCCAGCTCTGAAGGGATGATGCTGTATCTCCCTCCTCCCACCCCCTGGTGTATGTGTCTTATACAGGGGTGGGACAAAATCTTGGTGCAACCCCCCACCAGATATGGGGTATGTTATCATGGAAAACAGGCACTCCCCTATCCTGGGGGTCATTCACTGTTTATGGAGGGGTGCCTTACTGTAAGGAGACATGCCTTGGGTATAGTGTCCATTGAACAAATGGCAGCTTGGGTCAGTTGACCTTCGCTACCCCTGTATCTACACCCCAGCCCACACAACCAAGCTGTTTATGCCTGTGGTGCTGGAAAACAGCGTGATGATAAAAGGCTTGTCACTTCTGCATTAGTAGTGTACATGCAGGTTTGTGTGTGCACACTGAGATAACCTACTGGCATTGCACATCTTTGGTGGCCCTGAATCCTTATCTAGAGGCAGCTTGGAGTGACCCCAACTGTATGCAGCCTGGCCTGAGGAATGCTGGGATTGCTTTTCCATAATTTAGCAGCCTCCTGAATAATTTAGAGTGCAGTTGTGCTGGGGAATAGAGTTTTCTGGCTTCCTGTAAAAAGCTGCTTCTGATGCTATCTGGCTGAGGGAATTATCGCTCAGTGGTGAGGAAGTAGTACAGCTTCGCTCTTGGTCTGTGTTTATATTGCCACCTGGCAGCTGAGGCACAGAGAGACTTCTCTAGCAGAGCATATCTAGGAGTGGTATCATCACTGTTTACACCCGCTGGGTAGAATGAATCCTGGGGGCTAGAGAAGGACTAAAAAGACCAACTTCTGGAGCTCTGTTTATGGTCTAAAGCTTGGGATAGGCTGAACATGAGTCTGAACTCCTACCTTACCTGTAGTGGAGAGAGGTTGCCTTGCGAAGATGTAGGATCTAATGAGGGGAATCTGGAGTTACCATCTTGTTTCTAGTTCAAGCCCACTTTTGAAAGTCTGTCCTAGCTTGGTAAAGTGCTTCTGCCCTTGGTAGTTCATGATGAAACAGACTGTGTAACTGCGTTCTTCTCCGGTAATGGCTGAAAGTCCTCATAGTTGATCGATGACTTGTGTGAACTGAGTTGAGGAGGTTTTCATCACGTTGCCAGTCAACAGATGTCCCCATCAAAATATCAACTAATTGGGGGGGAGGAGGGGCTGTCACAAACCCTTTCAACAGACAGGCAAAGAATGAGCCGTGCAAGCTGAGCAGTCTTTCCCCAGAAGCGCCCCTGTCCCAACACATGACTGAGACACATGGGCAGCCTGCACCATTCCTTCCTGCCCTGCCTGCCCTGGAGAGAGAGAGAGGCCCTTTGTTTCAATGTTTTCTTCATTCCCCAGGGATGTCCTTGATTATCATCATGTTGTCATCGTCTTCCTCCACTTCCTTTCCAGCAGCACTTTGGCAGCCAATGCCTTGCAAACAGCCAGAGTTTAAGATTAATGTGCTTATACTGTTTGGAAACTGAAGGGGGTGGGGAGGAGGAGGAGGGGGAACCTGGCACGTCATTGGAAGGCTATGATAGTAAAGGTCCAACAGCTCCCAGTCCATCAGGACCCTAGCTACCAAGGTCTGGTTGTGGGGAGAGCTGAGCCTCTCCACTTCAGAGCTCTGTCTTGTTTGTTTGTGGCAGTGGTGGGTCCACGAAATGTGCTGGTGCCTTGGTTTAACCATGCCTTTTATTTCACGCCCACTCCCCCGGCACTGGACCAGAACTTGTTGTAAAAAAATCCTGAATCTTGGACTTCAGCTTACGTAGGAACAGCCCATGATTGACTCACCATGGAGATTCTCTTAGTTGGAGGGGAAAGGGGCTGTCCAGAACTGGGCTCAGGGAGCAGCAAGCAGAAGAGGCCCAACAGGAGTGTAGTGAAGACTTAGCTGGCTTGTGGTGCTGGATGGGCAGAAGTGCAGATCTCTTCTGCTCTGGCTTCGCCTGCAGCTGGGCCACTGGATGGGGACAAAATGCAATTTTCCAGTGCTTAGTCTTGAAGCCTTAAGCTCGTTCCTCGCTCTCCAGTGATGGGGTGGTCTGGGGGCTCAGCTGGAGGCCTTATCTCCTTTCCAAGAGCACCAGGGCTAGTTATTCCTTGGCCTTGCTTATAGGGAAAGGGAGCTGGGGAGCTGTAACTTCAGAGTCATCAATTCCACTCTCCTCATTTTAATCTAGAGATGGGGCTGGCGCAGCTTGGCAGAAGGTTGTGCAGGACCCAGGCCTGCCAGTCTTTCAATAAAATGGATTTTGTTGGTCTGGAGGAGGCAATCGTCAAAATACACCTTGTGGTTTAGTGCATTAAGAGGTTAAACTATCCCTTTTTAAGGTACCATCTGCCTGTAATCTGCATGGACCAAGCACCAAACATCTGATTACCATGGACTTATAGCTAGTGGTTATGGGACTGCAGTCTGAAACCTGGGTGAGCAGAGGCTGTGGCCATCAGAGGTGGCCCAAAGCAAGCCTGGGTCTGTGGAGCCTTGATCCCAGAATGCATCTCCAGCACCCATGCCAGCCTGTGCCTTGAGGCAGGAGCAAGTGAAATATCAACACCAGACAAGGAGAAGCTCTGCCGATTCTGCACCTCTTTTTTCCAAAAATAATAAATAAGTGAGATTGACGCCTAGTGGGGCCCAGGTGACATTACTGCAATCTTGCTTTAAGTCCTGTAAGAGGAAATGGAAAACAAAGGAAGAACAGAAAAATAAATAAGTTCTGTTTTTGTTCCAAGAAAAATCCCACCCCACAAGTTCAAGTAACACTTTCTGGAGGCAGCTTTCCCAGTGCTGGAGTTTGTGTCTGAAAAAGAAAAGGAAAGAGAAATGGAGGGGTGGAGAGAGGGAGAGAGAGACACCCCTAGCAGAAACCTCTCCATGTGGAGTCAGGTTTCTCTCTTTCAGTCTGGTGAATAGGGGTTAATGCTTTTTGTAGTGGATTGGCTGAGCACCAACCCTTCACAGAGGAGAAGAGGGGGATCTGCAGGCTGCCAAGCAGGACCCCTGTGGGCTGAAAGTAGGAATGGGGGGGGGGTTGGAGGGGGGAAGGGAAGGAAAAGGCTGGGAATGTTATTCCAGGCAGTAATAGATTGGCTACTGTGGGAAAGTGAGCACTGTGCCAAACCTCAAGTGGTGTGGTGATGGACAGGGGGTGGGGCTGGAGGTACAGCGCTTCCTCCCCTTGGCTGCTGAAATCCCACCATTATCGCCTTTTATTTCATGGCCTGTCTTTATAGTCTTTTTCATTTTTTTTTTATTGTCTCTTGAATTTAATTGCCTCCCCCCACCATCCCTCCTTGCCAGTCTTTTATCCCAGGGATGAAAAAGCAACTAATGTCCTTCCAAAAAGACATAGCTGGAGACAATCCTCCTTCTGTCTGTCTATGTAGGTTTCCACAGTGAGCCCATCACCATGGCATCTGAGCTTTCCTCTCCTCTTTCCTTCTTAATTATTTCTCTGGCCTCCCTGACCCCCACATCAGCCCCCTCAGGCCGTTTAAATTGCCGCTTCTAACATTTTCTTCTTTGCCCGTTGTTCACACTGTGTTATTCAATCTGTCTGAATCGTTCTGCTGCCTTTGCCTTCGTTAACTGCTGCATAAAGCTTAAGCTTCTTGTCCTCATCTTCAAGGCCCCTGACATACGGGCCCTGAAATACCTTATTCATTCTTGCCTCTTACTGAGTCACCCAGCAACCTCTCCATTGTGCTGACAGGACCTCCCTTGGACACCATGCGTATCAGCTGCTCCCCGAATCATTGTCTTGGTGTGTTCTATGCACAAGGTACTGCAGAAAACATCTTCCTTGAACTGATCTGTAAAGCCACTACCTTTTTGTCTTCCAAAACCATCCTTGAGACTCATTGCTTTTATGATAAATGAACTGACCATCTAATGTTAGCTGAGCTGAAGGCCCAGCTAAGAATAGGTTATATGTGTGTAGGCATTTCAATAGCTTACTCAGATTTGGGGCACCTGAGTTAATAGATATACAGCTTGATTCCTAGGGTACCCACAGCTCCCTCGAACTTCCACTGGAGCTGTGAGTGCCCTGCAGCTCTGAAGATCCCAGGAAGACAAACTGGGTCCATGAATTCCTCTACTGCAATCCACTGAGGCTGACAGGGAGCTCATCGGTGGTTCTCCTGCACGCAGCACACGTACACTCTATTGGCTGCCTCAGGGCTTGCTTGGGGACATGAACTCCTTTCAGATGCATTTATTCAGCTGTCCCTGTTCTCTTCTCAGTGTTGTGTCTTATCATGCCTTGTTACTTCACTTCATGATGTCACCTGTCATGCGAACATAAAAATAAATGAACCAGCAAGCTCCATTTTGATCTAGTTTAATCACTATGGAATTCAAACAACAAGCAATGACTATGATAATTTATGTTGGAAACCAAGCTATGGGTCTCTGCACTTGCCTCTTGACATCCTCCTCCTCTGGCACAACAACTATCCTTATGGGAACTAGATGCCCCAAGGAAACAAGGAGTTGGTCGGGGAAGAGAATCTGTTCCAGTTGGTCACCTGGACTCTGCAGGACTTCTGGGTGTTGGCATAGTGTGTGCTAGAAGGTCTGAATAAGGGCAGGCAGTGCAGTGGTCTCTGTGGCAGGAAAATGGAACAAGGATCCTGGCTTCTTACACCTGGATGACAAGGAACTTCTGTGGGACCCTAGAACCAGTGGAACTTGGGTGATGCTGTTTTGTTTGTTTGTTTGTTTGGGGAGAGGTAGGAGGAGACCAGAGGAGCACTGTGCCTGTGAAGGAGAGAAGGAGCCGTCGGACTCCGAAACTCCTTTCCCCGGCGCAGGCGCAGTACAGCCCTTCTCTCCGACCCAGAACACGGGGCGTGAACATACCTCTTGCAGGTGTACAGAGGTAGTAGGGGCCCGGACCGAGGGGACCAGTATAAAGGAGACGCCGGCGCTAGGCAGAGCCTCGGCAGAACTGGAAGAGCCCAGCAGGGACAAGGACGCTGGCAGGAGCACATCGGGGCGGATGCACGCTGTCCTGAACCGTGGCCGCACCTTTTGGAGAAAGGGTAAGCCCCTGCGGGGTTTATGAACCCGGGAGGAGAGCCCAGTGAGAGGAAGGACTTAACAAGGCAGTTGGGAGCGATCGGCACCCGGCAAACCTATCTAACGTAAAGCCCTTAATAAGGGGGCAGCTCAGCCTGCAAGTTCACAGTTATGGTAGTGAAGGACTGAGCAGTCTCAAGGAGCCCCAGGGAGGGCTGAAGAACCCACTTAGAGTTGAGAAAAGGGGTTCTACCCACGGCGTACAGGGCAAGAGCGGGGAACCACTGCTGAGGATCAGGGTGGGAATCTGAGCTCTGGAGAGCCCCTGGCCGGAATCATGTTAGAGTTGATCTTTTGCATTTTGTTGTGGATTAACCCGAAAGAGGAAGAGAAAGAAAGACCGTACTACGTGGCCGGCCTAAATCAGCAGCCACGACCCGGCGGAAAGGGCGAGGGTGTAGGGGTGGCGGAGCTCTCATCAACACGGGACCCCGCGAACTCAAGGAGTCCCACTTCTGGACTGGCACGTGCTGGGCAATAACACTGGACCAGATTACCATCAAAGTCGTGGCAGACGAGTTAGACGCGTACAGTCTGCAAGAGAGCGACCTTTGACCTCGGGAATCAGTCCCAGCGCAGGGGGACAGTGGCCATCGCGGAGCCACTACCCCACAGTACCCCTGCCTAGATCTGTCTTATATGTTTATCTGTGCCAATTAAGACCCAAAGTTGATCAACTTCAGATTTTCCACATCTGGAAAGGGAGGAAATGGTCAAGGAAACTCTCAGACTGACAGCAAGGGGGCAAGAAATCTGAGATGTAGTTATGGTCAGTGGGATTTGTACATCTTTTGCACAAGAAAGGAGAATCTCTTTTTTTTTATCCTCGGAGCAAAGGAAGATAGGATAAAGTAAATACCTTTACTTACTTTTTTGAGTTTTGCTAGAATCTAACTTGAAGGTTTCTGCAGTGCCCATAATCAAACTACAGCTGTGTTTTCAAGTGCTTCCCAGGTAAACTAAATTTACATGGTAAGGGCCTCTATTGCTGGGCTGTTAAATGCAGCCCACAGAGGTGGGTCATCCAGCCTACAAGGCTTCTCTGTGGCTGGACAACATCTCTCCAGATCTAGCTGGTGGGACCTCTGCTGGAGATCCCAGAGATGTTGTGCTAGCTTGTTCAGCATACAAGGGGTTAACATGACCCTTGTCCTTACCCGCCACAAAATGTCTGGGGTTTGGGGGTGGTTTTTTTGGGGGGTGGGCGTTATCCCTATTTTGTGCATATTGATATTGGGGCATTAACTGGTAGCAGTGTTAATCCCCACATATTGACTGCACCAACACAGTGGCTTTGGCAGCCAAAGCAAGAAGCCCTGTGAGCCACCATCTTGACATGGATCACCTAACCCATGAGAAGCCCCTGTGGTCCAGATCAGATCTGCCAGCTCATTCAAATTCAACATCCCTGCTCTAATGGACTTCTGTGGGTTTTTCTGCTCTTCTCTAGCCCCTGGTTTAGGAGAATATCTGTTCAGGGAGAATTGTCATATTGCTGTTCTTAGTATAACCAGCACAACATGAAGAATGCTGTATCAAAGGGAAAGATTTTGTAATGAACTCTGAAGCTGGTCATGCACCAGATGGCCCCTGCAAGATTACTCTGGAGCCAAAGCTTTTGCAACTCAGCCTGTGGGCCAGATGCAGCCCAGGAGTCAGTCCTGGGGCTTGTTTTGTTCAATATCTTCATCAACGACTTGGAAGATGGCACAGAGCACACCCTCAGCAAGTTTGCAGATGACACCAAGCTGGGGGTTGTAGTAGATATGCTGGAGGGTAGGGCTAGGATTCAGTGTGACCTAGACAAATTGGAGGATCAGGCCAAAGGAAATCTCATGGGGTTCAACAAGAGCAAGTGCAAAATCCTGCACTTAGGACAGAACAATCCCACGCAGGTTGGGGGCTGACTGGCTGGGCAGCAGAAGAAAGACTTGGGGATTACAGTGGACAATAAGCTGAATATGAGCCAACAGTGTGCCCTTATTGCCAAGAAGGCTAACGGCATACTGGGCTGCATTAGTAGGAGTGTTGTCATCAGGTAAGGGAAGTAATTATTCCCCTCTATTTAGCTCTGCTGAGGCCACATCTGGAGTACTGTGTTCAGTTTTCCCCCACCCCCCACTACAAAAGGATGTGGACAAATTGGAGAGAGTCCAGTGGAGGGCAGTGAAAATGGTTAGGGGGCTGGGGCACATGAATTGTGAGGAGAGGCTGAGGGGACTAAGTTTATTTAGTCTGGAGAAGGGAAGACAGAGAGGATTTAATAGCAGCCTTCAAATATTTGAAGGGGTTCAAAAGAAGATGGAGCTAGACTGTTCTCAGTAGTGGCAGATGACAGAACAAGGAGCAACTGTCTCAAGTTGCAGCAAGGAAGGTTTAGGTTAGATATTGGGAACAATTTTCTCACTAGGAGGGCAGTAAAATAGTGGAACAGGTTACCCAGAGAGGTGGTGGACTCTCCATCCTTAGAGGTTTTTAAGACCCGGATAGACAAAGCCTTGGCTGGGATGATCTAGTTAGGGCTGGTCCTGCTGTGAGAAGGGGGTTGGACTAGAAGACATCCTGAGGTCCCTGCCAACCCTCATTTCCTATGATTCTAACTCCTAGCTCTACCAAAGCAACATTATCCAAGGTGTTCTTGTTGTGGCTGTTAAGGGTTACATCGTTCCTGAGTAGTAAGGCTGGGTCATGATGGGAGATGTGGCTCAGTCTGGACTCCGCCAATGGGCCTTAAAGATCAAGGCCAAGACTAGAAACAGAAAGAGACTGGGAGCTAGTGGAAGAGCTGTGCCATGAAGATGATGTGTTCATATCAGCTCATCTCTCTGAGATAAGCAGTCGCTGGATGCAGTATGTGAAAAGAGAAGAATCTGTTCTACTTGCCTACTTGGGCTCTGGGTTTAGCCTCCAAGGAGGAAGCAGGCAATAAAACCTCTGCAACTGGGTTTCTGCCCTGCCCTGTGGAATCGATTCTGAGTGAAGTCACTGAGCCTTAGCCTAAGTTTTGTGCTTCTGTATTATTTCTGAATGTTCAGGTGAAGGGCAAGTGTACTAGGGCTGTCAGTGTCCCAAATGAGAGGTGTTGTACACTGGATTGTACATTCAGTGCTCTTGTGCCCATAGCCTCCAGAGCAGAACACCAGTGCTAATGATTTGTCAGCCTTTTGCCCTGCATATTTTTTCTCTCTGGTTCCTTGAAATCCAGGATGCAAATCCAGGAAGGTATAAATCCAGCCGGTCCATTTATATTTACCAGGGCACAATAAAGTGCTGCAGGTGCTTGCGCATATGTTGGATGCACGTTGCTCTTGATGGCTAGTTTTTTCTTACCACTCAGGAGGGTGTAAGTCCAGGCTGTAACTTGTGGGGTCTCATTCAAGGACGTTTCAGTGAGAATCCTTATAGAAACCCCTCTGGGGATGGAAGGAGAGGACTGTGAGTCACTGAGGCAACTGGAGAATCCCCAAAAAGTGTTACTCTTAGCCATTTCTCTGCTCTTCTCCTTCCTTTCCTCTCCTTCAGTTTGCAGAGCAAATCTAACCTTTCTACCTGGTTTCATCCACTACATTTCAAGTAAACTTCTGGGTTGTCTACACTGCGCCCCAGCCCTCCTGCCTCTATTCCAAGTTGCTAGTGGAAAAGGCAGCCTTGCCTACTCAGTGTTTTCTGCATTCTTGCTAACTGATATGCTGTTTTATGAGGGAACGGATGGAGTCTGCTGCAACCTGAACTCTCTCCTCTGTCGATGAGGTGCCTCCTTTTCAAATTTCTACCCTGCAAAATGGACTTTGAATAGAAAAGGGGAGGAGAGAAGGGGCCTTCTTCACCTGCTACACCTTAGTGCCCAGTCAGCTGTAATGTGGGGGCACCTCTACTCCCATAGCACCGATATGAGGAAATGGATGTGAACACAACTAATTGGTTATTGAGTTTTAGACCATACAAAGTCTGAGAGGACCTCTCTGCTCTCTGCCAGAGAAATATCTGCTGTGTGAAAATGGAGGTGTTTCAAGGGAGGAGGTGCTTTCAGAATGGGGCTTCCCCCGCCCCACACCCTTTCTCCTTAGTTTGCCTCTTTTACAATGTTGCAGGAAAGGAGTTGTGCTCCAGCTACCTGACAAAAGGCAAGTGATCGCTGCAAATTCTGTCTCGGGTAAATGCCAGGACTGGAACAACAGAGTACTGCAGGTTAATGCCGTGATAGCAGAGCTGCAGATAGTCTGTGTGCTGAGAGAGTGACCTGGGAGATTGGGCTGGCATAGCAGGGTGTTGCAGGTGAAAATTGAAATGCTTTTGGCTGAGCTTTGCAGAGCTGCAGGGAGCTGTTGTGCTCTTGCAAGGCCTTGCAGGTAGTCTGTTATACAAAGGCGATGAGGAAGACATTCTTTACAGTCTGTAGCTGTGGGTCCAAATATGTCAATAATGTTCTATCAGACAAAAATGTGAAGCAATCTGTTAATGTTAAGGGTTAAGAATTTCCCTGGGAATTTTTTTGTGACGTACAGAGCTATTTGGGGTGAGGAGAGAGGTCCGCCTCCTTGACTTGTTCAGTACTGGACCTACCAGCAGGAGGTCAGCTGTGTACTAATCCACAAGCAACTGAACTGAAATCAGCATCTCACAGACCACCCAGCAGCAACTGGGCTTGCCGCTTCTTTGAGTCTGGGTCTTGCCTTGGATAATGCCTGGGAGGCAATGCCTCAGAGGAAGCACAAGGACACCTAATTATGGAAAACTACTCCCTAATCTGCCTGTTTGTTTCTCCTTGTCATTGGCCACTGCTGATCAGGGCTCAGACCAGTACAGGCGCTTTAGAAGTGAGAGGCTGCTTAACTTCCCTGATCAATCTTTTTTCCCAAACCTAGATCCAGAGTTGCACTGGCAACTTACAGAGGAAAGGCTCTGAATAGCCCTCTCCCATGCCCCATTGGCCATCTCATGGGAACCAAACCATTGGAAAGGGACTTCCTGGCACAGGAAGCCCAGACTCCAGCTAGTGCAGGCAGCTCCTACAATCCCAGCAAGAAACAGATCAACCTGCAAAGTGGCCAGGGTGGTGGCTCTCAACCTTTTTTAGACTTGAGGCCAGTCAGAAAATGCTGGCTCTTAATTTTCACCTTATTTTGACTACAGAAAAATAATAGGACAATTCTTCCATTGTAAATAACTCATGAGGTTATAACAGGACAGGCTGTTTATAAAAACACTGTGGATGCCTATATGAAAATTCTGGGTTTATCTTGGGGAATCACATTTGCATACCTGGCAGTGCTAACATTACACAGCACCCTAGTTGAGAATCACTGAGCCAGGGTTCCCCTGGGGAAAGGGAAAGGGAAGGGTATCACTAAGCCTGTATGCAGTGGCAGAGCTGTGGGGGACCCATCATCCTATCAAGATGTGATTACAAATCGCCATGCAAACAGACCAGTAAGGGAGTTTCTTGGTCAGGTCCCATCAACTTCTCCATTATGTCTTTAAAAAACAAAACAGCTCCAAAACAATAGCTTTCCAAATGTTATTGATGTGGAACTGTTTTCCTAACAGACAGCCCTGGCCCTTTGCAAGGAGAGAGGAGAGCAGGATGCAGGTAAGGCTGGCTGTGAGGGGATGTTGCCTTCTGGGGCCAAAGGCCTAGGAGAACCCAAACTCCCTGACAAGGATCTGTGTGGGGATAGGGCCAGCCGCCACCCCACCACCACTCCAACGGAGAATGGGTGTTGCTTCCTGCAGCCTGCCATGGTCAGCTGCAGTGGCAGGCACAATGCTGGTATTCAGGATGCTTCTGGGTTGCTGTGGTCCTTATCTTGCCCTTCCATTCCTAGGAGGGAGGGAGGATGTTGTCTCACCCTCCTCCAGCCAAGGAGCTGTGCGTGGCAGGCAAGTACAGATGGCTTTTCTGGCAGGAAAGATGGGGATTCCCAGTATTTACTTGCTGGTGCAATGTGATTTCAGTGGGGGTGGAGGGAGGAGGAGGGGAGCATTGATTTGTTTAGTGGGAGGGGGGCAGAGCTGCAGTGTTCATTCAGTCAGCTGTGGGAGGGTCCTCTGACCAAGAGGATCTGTGGCTTTGGGGAATAGCTGAGCTTTACAGGCAGCTTAAATGGGATGTTTGGTAGCAGTAGACATAGTCTCACGGCCAGAAGAGGTGAATTTTTCAGTCCCCATGTAATTAAACACAGAGCCTGAAATGCCATTGGCCAGATTCTCCTCTCTCACCAGCCTAAGCCAAGAACAGAGTTGCCAACCCCACACACTGTCGAATATCACAAGGTGGGCTGCTCAGTGTCACAAAATCTTGAAAAAAAAAAAAAAAGGCCAGGAGAGCCAAAGATTTTTTTAGTGAAAACATTTTATTGAACCAACTGTATTAATATACTCCCTGGACTATCCTGGCAACAACCTTCCAACCCTACTTCAGAAAATAATCATTTATGGGGTTTGTCTTGTGGTGTCTGAGCCTTCAGGGTTCCTGCTGTCCAGCATTTCTCCCCAGACCTGAGGGCTGAAAACTTCCTTTTTCTTTTTTAATAAAAGCTGATATTTTGCCAAACATCAGAAGCTTTAAGAAACAAATCACATATTGCAAGCCACTTGCTGGTAAGAGTCAACAGTTTTTCAGAAATAGTTCTAATGGAGGCATTGGTACCAAGTTCTCAGCTGGTGAGAATCAACATAGTGCCATTGAATGAATGCTGCTTTACATTTCTGACATACCTGGGTATTCCTCTAAAGCAGTGGTGTTCAGCCTGTGGTCTGCAGATCCCTGGGCATCTGCAGACTATGTCCAAGGGGTCTGCAAAAGATATGATCAAAAGCATGTGACTACCCACACTTACCATTCAGAGGGGTCCACACCTCCATTTGAAGTTTCTAGAGGGGTCTTCAGATGAAAAAAGGGTTGCAAACAACTGCTGTAAAGTGTTCCTAGTCCTGCAGATTCTCCCTCCCCCATCAGAGCTTGCTATGTTCATAATTGTGCTGGTGCCAGCTATAAACCCTTCCGTCTCAAAGGTCTCTGGAATTCCCCGTTATGAGGTTTTCAGCTGCCTTCAGTCACACATTAATATCTTGGACTAGACCCTGCCTTTCCTCACAGTCTTTGGAACTCTTGACTGCTTCAGGCTGTTCCCTTCCACTTCGTGAATTGTGGTAGAAGAGCAGCACAGCTAAGTTTTAGTCTTTGCTTAATCCTTGTTTTTCCCAGTGACTTAGGGGTGTCTGCCCACCTCAGCTGCCCAAAAGAAATCTACCCAGTGGCTGAGCCTATCAGATGCAGGACAGCTGGGTAAAAGTTCAGAGCTGCCTTGTGAGTTCTGAGTCAGCGGGCAAACCTAGTGCCAGTCACAATTTGTGTGGGAGGTGCAACTATTCCAGGAGTGCAGCAGGTTCAGTGGTGAAGATTGCTGATGTAGAGTTGGGAATGAGGCTTTAGAGAGAGCGGCCTTGGAAACACCATACAGTTTGCCTGGATCCAGAGCTTGGAAGTTATCCTCAGAAAACTGTTAAGATGGCTGTATGCTCCAAGAGACTGCAGAGAATCCACATGCATTTGTGATATAGCTCTGATGCAGAAGCTAATGCAGACAGTTGGAAATTACGACAATTCCTGCTCTTCCTTCTTCTCTCTGTTTGATTTTCGGTATGCTTAGGTACATTTGTGACTCTCATCCTCAGAGCATCTATGTCTTGTGTAAGTTAAGAAATTAACACTTTTCCCTTCACTTCCTTCAAGCATAACTCAAAAGATGGATTATTTCTCCTTCTCCATCCCCTTCCTGCTCCTTGCCCATGTTGGTCAAGAGCTGCTATAGGAAAGATGGATCACAAATGGTTTTGGATTTAGTCTTGAATATGGCATGTTCCATAAGTCATGATTTATCTCTTGTGGAAATGCATTCCATAGTCTACCACCAGTGCTGCTTCCTGTAACAGCACCACCTTCCACCCTTGGCTTTGTTTCCCTAGAGCTGTTCTGGATAGTAGCTGAGGGATAAGCGCTGTCTGCTGTGCACCAACCTTTCGCCCCTTACAAGATTTGGAACTGGAGTCTCTGTTCAAAGCCACTGTAAATGCTGAAGCAGGGAAACCTGATCCGGATGACCTACTACTGTGAGCAGGTGACTTGGTGTGTTTTATATGAGGCTGAAGCTTTGATAGGTGGCTTTGCTTGGTCTCCCCAGGGAGCAAAATTTCAAAGGTGAAGGGGATCTTTGTCCTATCTTTCTCCTCTCCCCAGCTTTGGTGTTCGTCATGCCTTCATGAAAAGTCACCTGCTGTAGAGAGGGATGTGGTCTGTGCTTGTCCCTTATGCTGCCCCAGACCTGCTGATACACCATCCACACCTGATAAACATCTTTTCCTTTCTGGAGGGTTGGGCAGGGTGGGAGCTCATATTCTGCTTAGACTTTGGTTGTTTCACTTTTCCACCCTGCAGTGACTTTCCTCTCCCCCTTTGATGGGGCAACTGGAATTTGGGTAAATGGAATGGACAATGTATCACTAATGAGGGGGAGAGCACTTCTGATTCTGATTCTGTTTTTGGGTCTTTCCCTTGGACCCATCTCCTTGGCATAATGGCTCTAACTGGGAATGTTTGTTCTAAAGCTGCCGTATCCAGCCACAGCCTGCTAAGCAATGTTCCCTCTAAGGAGCAGCGGTCCACGAGCACGCTGCCTTGGTTTGATGTGGGACACTTACGGAAGGGGGCTGGGGCTGGAGGATGGAGGATGGAGCTGGGGGCCAGGGGCTGGAGCCGGTGGCTGGGGTTGGGGGTAGGGGCCAGAGGCCAAGGGGTGGAGCTGGGGGCTAGGGGCAGGGGCCAGAGCCTGGCCCCGGGCTCCGCCAGCTCCGGGGAAGTGCTCCACTCCCCCACATCAGGCTGTGACGCCATGTGCCTCCTCGCTCCCCGAGGCCGTGCAGGCAAGCGGAGCAGTGCCGTGGAGCCTCTCTGAGGCAGGCAGCGGCTCCTCCCTGAGGTGAGGTAAGGCAGGGATGGAGGCTGGTGTGGGCTCTGCCAGCTCCGGGGAAGTACTCCAGTCCCTGGCCCTGATGCGAGGGAGCGGAGCACTTCCCCAGAGCCAGCAGTGCCTGCTCTAGGCTCCTGCCCCAGCCTCTCCTGGTGCGCGGCCTGGAAAAGGCTGTGCGTGGCCACGGTTTTAGCTGTGTGCAGCTGCGCAACTTAGAGGGAACTTTGCTGCTGAGCCCTGGCACATAAGAGTCAGAAGAGAAAGGGGCAGAACAGTAGTTCGGTCTCCCAATGGCTAATCACCAGAGCTGTTTAGGACTGTCTCTGCTATATACCTCCCTCCAGTCATGTCCTCTCTTCCACATCAGCCTTCTATCCCAGGGGCAGGTAAAATACGGCTTGTGGGCCAGATCCAGGCCGTCAGGTGATTTCATCTGGCCCATGGGCAGGTGCCCACCAATTCATTGCGTGCCACACCCAGCCTGTGCTTGCCCCTGGTGCACTTGCATGAGACCCGAGTCCCACCCACTGCCACCAGGGCAGCACACTGTACTTTCACCCTTGTGCGAGGTAGGGCCCTGGACAAAACAGCTTCTGGGCAGGGCTGCTGCTGCCACTTGCAGAGAAACTGCTCAGTTCCTCCTCGTGCGCTCCAGGCAGCAGGTAGGGAAGCATTGGGAGGGTGGGGAGAAGCTGAAACTAGGTGGGAGCACAGAGTCCAGGGCCTGCACCTAGCGAGGTGGCAGGGGCCCGGGTCGGCCTGGTTCCATCGCACAGGGCTCCCCGCAGTTCATGTGCAGCTCCTGGGACTTGTGTGCCACCTCCCCCACCATGCAATGGAACTAGCAGCCTTGCCGCTCCCTGCCGCCACGTGCAGCTCCTGGCACTCCATCAGAAGTGGCAGGGAGCCCCAGGAAATGGAGCCAGGCTGGCTTGGCCCCACTCCCTGCTTTCCAGCAGAGTCCTAGGATCTGCATGTGGCGGCAGGGAGCGGGGCCAGGCCGGTGGCTCCATCTCATGGGACTACCCCATCCGGACACGCGGCTCTGGCTGAGTCCTGGGAGCTGCATGTGAGGTGCAGGGAGCTCTGCGTGATGGAGGCTGGCCGGCCTGCTCCACTCCTTGCCACCACGTGCGGCTCCCAGAAGTGGCCAGAGCTGTGTGGCACCACCGGTGCAGGCCATGAGTGTCCCCTGAGCCTGCCGCTTGGTGGTGTTGTCACTGCTACCAGCAGCGGGGGTTGTGGGCAAACACCGTCCCCCACACACCGCCACACTGCTTCACAAACCACGCACCCACCCACCCTCACTAACTCCCCCACACACAATATACAAGAGTAAGACTTTATTTTGAGCTACTACATAATCACTTCTATATACTGTACGCAAACGCATGTAAATCAGAACAAAAATTTTTTTGAAATAAAATATGTTATAGTAGATGTTTGATTTTTAGCATATGTCTTGGGGGGGTTTCCTAGTTCCAAGAAGGCACCCCCACCCCCAGGGAAAGGAGTACTCCTGGAGGCAAGGGGAGGGACTTCTGGTGGCAAAGGTCAGGGGTTCAGGGCAGGACTTCTGGTCCCAAGATGGCGGCCAGGGGGCGGGATACCTGGCAAGAGGCGGGACTGCCCTTGCGGCCCACAGCCACTCACTAAATCTCATGAAGCAGCTCTCCAGCCGAAATAATTGCCCAACCCTGTTCTACTCCAAATCCCTCCCTCTGTCTTGCTTTTCTAGCATCTCCTTGACCTTAGGATGTGACGCCATAGGAGCGATCTCTCTGTGTTTTGTCCTCTCCTCCCCTCAGTCTCCTGCTCGTATCCAGCCTGCTGGGTGTGGAGGCCTCTGGGCCAGAGCTGCGTGTTTCCTTCCCCTGCCCTGACACCCGTGGGGTGCTGAGAAGCGCTCGGGCTTGGAGAGGTCAGATTTGGTGGAGTTGCCAAAGGCGTTCAGCCTGTTGAGCACAACCTGGGAGAGGGAGGGACTGGTTTTGGATTTAGCTTTCTCAAGATTTGAGGGAAAGATTCAGGCTGGATGAGTTTGGACCTCTCTCTTTTGTTTTCCCCTGGGATCTTTCTACCCCACCACTGCCACCATCTCTTTACCCGAAAAGCCCAGGTAAATTTGTAGCCAAGTAGTAGTTTAACATGCTTTCTCACTCTGGCTTTTCCTTAGGATGAAGATGAGACGCCACAAGCTCTTTTTGACTCTCTGCATGGCTGGTCTCTGCCTCATTTCCTTCCTGCACTTCCTCAAGGCCCTCTCTTATGTCACCTTCCCCCGGGAACTGGCTTCACTTAGTCCCAACCTTGTCTCCAGCTTCTTCTGGAACAATGCACCGGTCACGCCGCAAGTCAGTCCTGAGCCGGGGGGACCCGAGTTCCTCCGCACACCGCTTTACTCCCACTCACCCTTGCTCCAACCCCTGTCTCCCAGCAGAGCCAGTGAGGAGCTACACAGAGCTGAGTTTGTTCTGCCAGAAGACACAGCAGAGTATTTTGTCCGTACCAAAGCTGGTGGTGTCTGCTTCAAACCAGGCACCAAGATGTTGGAAAAGCCACCAGTGGTCCGGCCAGAGGAGAGATCAGACGGTGCTGCGTCGGGGCGGCCAGCCCGCAAGCCACTGAGCGCCAGTGGGACGAAGCGGCGCAAGTGGGTGGAATGCGTGTGCTTGCCTGGCTGGCATGGTCCAAGCTGTGGGGTGCCCACTGTGGTCCAGTACTCAAACCTGCCCACCAAGGATAGGCTTGCACCGCGGGAGACACCCCGGCGGGTCATCAATGCCATCAACGTCAACCATGAGTTTGACCTCCTGGATGTCCGCTTCCATGAATTGGGCGATGTGGTAGACACCTTTGTGGTCTGCGAGTCTAACTTCACGGCATATGGCGAGCCACGTCCACTCAAGTTCCGTGAGATGCTGCTCAATGGCTCCTTCGACTACATCCGCCACAAGGTGCTGTATGTCTTCCTGGACCACTTCCCCCTCGGTGGGCGCCAGGATGGCTGGATTGCCGATGACTACCTGCGCACCTTCCTGACCCGGGATGGCATCTCCCGCCTCCGAAACCTGCGCCCAGATGACGTCTTCATCATTGATGATGCGGACGAGATCCCAGCCCGCGATGGCGTGCTCTTTCTCAAGCTGTATGATGGCTGGACAGAACCCTTTGCCTTCCACATGCGCAAGTCCCTCTATGGCTTCTTCTGGAAGCAGCCAGGCACCTTGGAGGTGGTCTCTGGATGCACAGTGGGGATGCTGCAGGCCGTCTATGCTTCTGATGGGATCCGCCTGCGCCGCCGGGAGTACTATACCATGCCTGGCTTCCGGCAGTATGAGAACAGCACGGGACACATCCTGGTGCAGTGGTCACTGGGCAGCCCTCTCCATTTTGCTGGCTGGCACTGTTCCTGGTGTTTCACACCAGAGGGCATCTACTTCAAACTGGTGTCAGCCCAGAACGGGGACTTCCCCCGCTGGGGTGATTATGAGGACAAGCGGGACCTCAACTATATCCGGGAGCTGATCCGGACTGGGGGGTGGTTTGATGGCACCACCCAGGAGTACCCCCCTGCTGACCCTAAGGAACAGATGTATGCCCCAAAGTACCTGCTAAAACACTATGAGCGGTTCCACTATCTCCTGGAGAATCCCTACCGGAGGGCAGAGGTGGCTGGGTGAGGGGCGTGGGGCTTGCATGGGAAATGAACAACACAGCAAAGGGAAAGAGTAGGGTATTTCCTCTTTTGGTTTTTTTTTTCCTGGTTTTGTTTTCAGCTGGGGTGTATCATTTCTCTCCAGTCTCTGCCTCTGGAGTGGAGCTGGGGGTGGGGGGGTTATTTCCAGTCAAGTTCATGAGGGAAGGAGAGGAAGTGGTAACCTGCCCTGGGAGCAGGCAAAAACAAAACAAAAAACTGGCACATTCTCTCCACTTTGACTGCTGAGAGAGAAGAGAGTCATCTCATCCAAGCAGCAGATCCCCCTACAGGGAAGGGATTAGAAGGAGGGAGAACACACAGCTGCCCTCACCTCTCCCTATGGATCAGGGGTACACACACACAGGAGCCTGGACTTGTCAGTGAACAGGCAGGTGCCAGCAGAGGTGTGTCTGAGTGTCTCGTATGTGCTGCTCTGAGTTTGTGCATGGGTGAGTGTGCAGAAGCGTCTTTGTATGCATCTATTGTCTCTCTGTTTACCTCTGCAATCCAATGGTTTTTGGGTGAGGGTAGCCACTTCGCCTCCAGAGTGTCCCTCCTCCCAGAATGCAGCCTCCTCCAGAGTGCCCCTCCTCCCAGAATGCAACCTCCTCCCACTAACCTAATACCAGTACATCTCTCCTGGGATCAGTTCTCTGTCTAATGTGCTGCCACGCTCAGAGCTGACATATAGAGGAAGTGAGGCATAAGGTAGAACTCTTCCCTTGCCACCACACTGCCTGCATTTGCTCAGCCGGCAGAAAATCGAGTGTGTTGTCCCTGCCGCTCATCCAGGTTGGAATGAGCTGCAGGGGACTTCACTAGGGAGGTCATGTACTGGTGAATGTATGGACTAGCATGTGCATGAGTGTTAATGTTAATATGCACAGGTACAGGTATTTGTGGGTTGGTTTGTCACCAGTATCAGGTGGAGGAGTGAGTGTGTGTGTATGTACGTGTGTGTGTACAAGTGTCCATAGTGGTGGGAGCATGGTAGAATCCGGAAGTTGTGCTCTTTACTTAGGTTTTAAGGATGTTCAGGGAACCCTCTACAAGCCTGCTGGGTGTAGTGGGAGGCCGGGAAGCTGTGAGCTCTGTGCGCCAGTGCTCCTTAAAGGGACCTGTTCAGAACCAGCTCAGGATGTGCGGGTAAGGGTAGGCATGCCTTAGGGAAGCCCTGAAAGCCAAGCTGCTGCAAAGGGAATGTCCACAGGAGGGACCCTCCCTCCACAATGTCACAATAAAATATACACACTGTTCATTCCTTGTCTCTGTGGAGTAAATAGAAAGGGAAAGGGCAATCCCCTTCTCCTCCCCCTGAATCCAGCCTAGCAGCAGGAAAGAACAAGATGTGAAATATATCCCAGCCTGGCACCTGTCTGGTTGCTCCCAAGATAGGAGGACCATCCGGGGAAGCTTGCTAGCAAAAGCCTACTAGCAGGCTACTCCTGCAGCACTGTGCTGCTGCAGCAGGGGTGCAAGCTGTCGGGGAGGTGTACAATCCAGACGTTGCCAGGACTGTCTAGGCAGAGTTGTGCACAAAGGAATATGTGAGATTAGATTTAGGAGCCAAACAAATAGAAGCCCATGAGCTAAGCTCTCTATCCTTGTTACACATTTCCACCTCCCATTGTTGGGGATATTCACATCATGGCCTCCTTGCTTCCAAGTCTGGTTTGTTTTTTTGAGGCAATGTCCACCCCCTCCTCTGTCTCAGCAAAATGCTCCCATGTTTGTGGAGTACATCAGGGGTCAGGTATGGCATGAGCCTCCTGTTTTTGTGACAGATAAGGGAATGGGAGAATGAAGGGAATGATAGGGCCCTGTTCCAAGAAGGAACTTTGGAGTGGAGAAAGGAATTTAGCAGGAGAAATCCGTTTTCTTCTGCTTTTCACATGAATACCTTCTAATTGTTTAGGGTAAAGCTTCTAATTGTTTAGGGTAAAGCCAAACCCATCTGGGTTGTTTGGTTTGTGTGACTATCCCATGTTTATTGTGCTTAGTGAAATAGATCTCCTCTGAGCTAAACATTTTACTGTTTTATTGCCCCTTGCTTGCATGTGTGCTTTCGTCAGAAGACTGTGATGGTCTGTCCGTGCAGAAGAGACACCAGGGGCAGAGTAAGCTTGGACAAGGAGCAGGCTAAAAATGCAGGTTTTCCAGTTGTTTGTAGGTTTATGAGGAAGAGAGGTCTGCTTTAACCAGAGCTGGATTATATATTATTTGACACAGCAAAGATCTGATAAGCTACTGGCTCTCTGCCCTCATGGATGATCTGCTTCCCCAGGAAGACTGGTGGCAAACAGATAACAATAAAGAATAATTCTTCTTCCCCTGCAACCTTTTTTTTTCTGCCAACTCTGCTGCAGTTATGTCTAGATACCCTTTCACCCTCAAAATGTGTTAGGGCAGCACTGAACTATGGGTGGGGCAAGTCTCGCTCCTCTTTCTGTTTGCCTTAGTATGCTCTCCCCTCCTTCATGGTTTTTGAGGCATGAACTCTCCCACCTATTACTCCTAAAGAGGGATGGGGTCTTTCCAGGTTATTTATAAACAAGGGTGGGAACATGGATATTAGTATTTTTGGATCAGGCAAGTCCCTCATACTGGAAGGAATATAGGGGAAGGTCCTCCCTGCCCCTGTCACTGGTGTTAATCCCTGGGGATGCTTAAATACAAATACTGAAATGGTATCCTGACAGGTGCCAGATACAAAGGAGGGGACTGCTCAAAGCTCTGTGTTTGGTATGGAGGGAGAAAGGTTCCAGTTCTCTGCTCCACTGCTATTGTCTCCAGTATTTTGCTTTACATTGCTGGGGGTGGGGGTGGGGGGTGCGGGAGGTGTTCACTGCTATGCCTATCACTTCATGGAAGCACTTGGAGAATAATAGTTTCTCCTTCTCTGGTGGGCAAATACAGAGGCTCTGACTCATTCATTTAGTGTAGCAGGTATAGGTGGAGCTCAGAGCAGAGCTGGTATTGAAGTATCCAAGCCCCCGATACCTCAGCCAGGATATCCTCATGGGATGGTAGTAGCTGCTTCTCTCCCTCTGGAACCACCTGCCCTTGATGTCCCCTTCTTACCCCTATTCTTCTGTGACTTCTGTGGCTGTTACAGAACAGATCTGCACTGTGAGGGCCCTGGAGCTGATCATTCCTGGTCCTGTTAGCAAACACTGGTTGGGAGAGGAGTGGGGAAGAGAAAGTGGGCTTCACCAACCTCAAAATTGGTGGCAGGAAAGGAAAGGGCTGGGAGACATAAGGATTTCTCTCCCCCCCACACACTCCTTCCCCCCTCCATTCCTCAATCTTTTTGTTCAGAAAGGCCTGTAATTTCTCTGAGAAGTTACAGGAGCTTGCCATTACTGTGAAAACATAGGAGGAGTTTAAATTGGCGGCATGATATAATTCCACCATGGAGAAGAGAGGGAGTAGATGATAATGCAATACGCTTCCGCAGAGACTATCCAGACTGCAAGTGATGGCTACAGAAAGGAAACCCTGAGCTGCAAATGCAAACCACTGTCCGTCCTCGTCCTCGAGGGAGTGATCTTGCTTTGTCCTCCAGGAAGCGATCTGCTGGCACATCCCTCAGTGCCGACATGTTCCTTCAGCATTGCCCAGCGCACCCTCCTTTTGGAAAAGGAATGCGTGGACTTGCCAAAAAGAAACCAAACAAAGCTCCTTTCAACTCTGTAATTTATAAAACGCTGGTAATAATAAATAATTTTTGTAAGGATAAATCAAATGTACATTCTGAAATCATTTTCTCTGTAAATGGTTGGATTTCATTTCACCCTTAAAGGGATGCTTTAAAGGAGGAGTTAATAATAATAAAAGATTTACTAAGTATGGAGGAAAACTGACACATGTCTGTGGGACCTTTTATTTCCAAGCACTGGGTAAAGTAGTGGAGGAGTTGTTGCCTCTGGCTTTGGCACACCTTTGACCTTCCCCACATGGAAAGCCTTGGGTCTATCATCAAAATATCTGAATGCAGAAGTACAATATTCTTCTAGTGTCCTGCAGGAGACTGATCCTGCCAGCTCAGCCATAAAAGGTTGCTCATAGGCCTTTCTGCCAAGTTTGATGTAATGGCCATGCTGAGGCCAGCCAGGTGCGCGTGTACACAAGCTGCTCATCACCACATGACTGTCTTCAGTCAATCATGAGCCAGGATTGCTTCCAAGTATGCAGTACTCTGTATTGTAGTGTCCTTTTAAACAAGGGTACTTTCCCAGGATTGCTTGAGACTTGTAAACATCAACAGGCACAGTGAGACAAGACCTCTTAATCCGCCCTTGCAGCTCCTTACATAAACTGCTGTGGAGTACATCTGACATGCTTTCTATGTGTCAGAAGCACAAAGCTGTTGAGCTCCTGTGAACCCCAGCATGCTTTATACCTGAAAAAGTAGCTGCTGTAGCTTACCTGGCTGTGGAATGGCTCTACCTGTGCCAGGAGAATAGGTGAACAGGCCTGATGTATTCCAGCCAGTTAAAAACAGTAGTGCACTCGTACCACCTTCTGCCTCCCCCTCTCCTGACTTAGTGTCCTGTTCCGATAGTGGAGAAACCTATTAAAGGTATGAGACCTACCTTGTTGCACTGGAGGGTAGAGCATTTGGATTCAGAAGGGGTGCTCCCACCACCAGCATCGATTGTGTGAAAAGATCCAGCCTGCACAATTAGAGGCATTGGTGGCGCTTTATCAACTAGTCTGTTCCCTCCATAAATGACTGATGCTCAGGTTTCAGCCTGGCCCCAGGCTGAGGGAAACTGGCCATCTCATGAATTAGTGACTGGGATATAGCGTGTGGTGTTAGCAAACCCCTAGCAAACCAATCCGTTCTGAATTACTTGGGCAACATGCACAACCTTAGGATGAATTGTGGCAAATGCACTCTAGTTCAAAAGAACAAACTGCAGTACAGACTGTATTGCAAGCTTCCAAGATAGTGGTACTGCAAATGACCTTACAGATGTAGTTTGCACAGTCCGTGGATGCAGTAAAAGAATGGGTAGCATTTTCTGCAGGAGGCCAGTTGTAGTATCTGTCACTTGTGGCTTGGAAAGTATGATCCAAGCATCAGTGATCTACCTGTACTTACTCTTCAGTGATACTCTCAGTCCTACTGTCCTTCTGTTACTCTTCTGAAATGTTATATGGTTAAGATGCTACTCTCTGGTACGGAGCTGGGCACAGAACGTGCATTCTTACTGGGCTGGTTCTGGTAAGTAGAACCAGAAACCTGGGATGATTTGAACACAAGGTAAAGGTGCCTAGCTCAGACACTTATCAGACCCCAAAAAAGACGTTAGGTGGTATGGGCAAAAATGTGGTACCTAGAGCACTTGGTTGGAATTGGCTAGGAGCACGAAACAAGTTCCCTATTGAATCACCTAGTCTGAAAATGGATAGTGCTGAGCATCAGATCCGTGTCCATCGCTGATAATGAAAGAAGTGGGAGCTTGTAACAGGCCTCATGGATCCACCACTCCAGCACCTGCTACTTCATGGGGTTCAGCCCACCTGCCAGCTTTCTTTAGCCCCACCTCCCCTCCAGTCTCTCAGTTGCCATGCCTTTGATATAGTTGTTTGGTCTATTGAGGAGGCAGTCCCTGAGCTGGGAGTAGCTCTTTTGGTTCCTTAGCTCTGTCCTTGCTCCTAGGTCCAACTCATGCTGGGGGTGGGGAAGGAGGAAGGGGTTGGTCTGCACTTCCCATGGGGTGCTTCCCCTTTAAGGGAGCACAGCCCTTAGGCCTCCAAGCATTTGTTGGGGCTTCAGCTGTCCTGGCCCTAACCCCCTTTTTCCTCTGGCCAAGCTCTCAGCCCTTGTGCAGTCTGAGACCTCCAGTCCTGGGCCTTGGCCCTGATGTGGCTACAGCCCGTCCTAGGGCTCCAGCTTTGCTTTGCCAGCCCCAGCCTTCTCAGCTTTGGTCTAGCTCTCATTCCTGATAGTGGCGATTACCTCCCAAGCATCCTACCTGTGGTTGTCTCCCCCTCTGCAGCTACACCTCAGTCCTGTCAAACAGAAAACCATGCTCCAACCCCTCTAGGTCACCAGGTACCTCTCCTGGGCTTGCTTGACTTCAACTACAGCCAGCTGTCCTGGGAGCTCTGTATCCTACAGCACCCAGGGCTAAACTGCCTTCTCCAGAGCCAGAAGCTGGGCTTATATGCCCCAAATCCAGCCCCCTTCTGGTCATGGGACCCTGTCTCCTACTCACAGGGCTAATGGCAGAATTAATTTTGCCATTAGCAGCCTGCCCTTCTCTAGCCCCTGGCTCAGTTCACCTGGGCAACTCCCATCTGCTGTCATTTTGCCCTCAAGCTCCCTGCAACCTGCCTCCTGCTACACTCCCCACATCCTCCCTTCCTAGTAATGGGGACAGGGGTTTCCTATTACAGAGCTATACCATGATGAGCAAAATAGCTGTTGGCCTGAAGCCTAAGGCTTTAGCCCAGATGGAGCTCCTGCAGGTCCAGATCTTGGTGGCAGCAGTACCTACTCAAATGAGAACTCTGCAGGAGTCAGTCCTGTCCAATTCCAGAGGAACAGGTAGACCCTCCACTGCTCCCGGAAAGATCTGGGTCAGATCCCCAAAATCAGGTTAGCTAAAACAAGTGCTATATGACATGCCCAGTGCAATCACCCATCTGATCCTGGAAAGGCTGGTCAGCAGACTGGAGCTGCTTTCATTTCTGAAGGACAATGGTGCTGGAATGAGGATGCCCTGTGCCTGAGCCTTGGAAGGTATTGTGCTTCTGGTGGTGTCTGGCAAAATCTCCTTGGACGGATGAATGAATCTTCAAGGCCCACCAGCTTTGTCACTCTGATGGATTCAGATGAAATGTATCCCGTGGGTATAATGTATCCTTAATTAATTTTACCAGATTTTTGTGTCTCACCTTCTCTTCTTGATGATTTGTTAAGGTAGGTACATTACTCTTCTGGACTGCTGGTCTTGTTCCTTGAGGGATTTCTTTGGATATGTGATTTTTTCTCAGCTGCACGTCTTGAAGTGAGAAATGAAGGTGCTCTCAAGGGTAAGAAATTCACACATTTCTTACACTTAAGTACTAAACAGTTTAGCCTCTAAAATGGGGTCTGCTTTTGAACAGAACCTTTGGAAGAAGCTTTCAGGCTGTAACTGAAGTCCTGAGCATGAGTTATTCCTCTTCCTTGTAATAGTTTCGTAATATGGACAAAACAGACCATATTAGTTTACAGTGTTTTTCTGGGGACCGGGCCTGCAAAATGGTCAGTGGAAATACTCATGTGCATAATGTTGTATATGGATGTTGAAATGGAACCTTTGCTTTATCAGTGATAAAACAGTGTTAGGGATTATGAAGAAGAGAACTGTAAACAAAATGGAAAGTATCATTACGCCCCTATATAAAACGAGGGTGCATCACACTCTGAATGGTGTGCCCAGTTCTGGTCCCCGCATCTCAAAAAGGATGTAGGGGAACTAGAGAAGGTCCAGAGAAGGGCAACAAGGATCATTAGCAGTATGGAGGGGCTTCCATATGAGGAGAGACTAAAGAGGCTAGGCCTAGTCAGCTTAGAAGAGAGATTGGTTTATGAACTACTAAATGGCAAAGAGAAAGTAAATAGGGATATATTATTTCAGCTCTCTCACAGTACAAGTAATAGGGGTCACAAATTAAACTAGCAGGTAGTAAATTTAAAACTAACACAAGGAGATTCTTTTGCATGCAATATGTAATTAAAGTCCTTGTCACCAGATGTTGTGGAAGCTGAGTCTAACCAGATTCAAAAGGAGGTTGGACAAATTCTTGGAGGAAAGGGGCATCGAGACCCAGAATCAGAACTTCCTAGACCTAAAGGGCTGGAGGCTGCAAGTGGAAGAGGCACAAAAGCCCTGGTCATACCCTGTTCAGTCTGTCTTTCAGCATCCACTATCTACCCCTGTGTGACACAGGGTGCTGGGCAAAATGGACCCAGTAAATAGCAATTATCATGTTCAAGAAAAGATTGGAATGGCTTACTAGAGAGTCAAAAAGGTCTTTCTGTATGTGATTATTTCCACGGAGAGAGCGAGAGATGGACAGGATGTTTATCAACTATAAACACAAAGGCCAAAATCTCAGCGGGTATAAATGCGCACGGTGCCCATTACACCACCACAGAGCTTTGTGCAGTGTCTGCGTGGTCAATACCACAGAGAGAACAATTTACAGACCTTAGAAGGGAGACTTTTTGTAGCTGTCAAATAGGTCCCTTATATAACTGCTTTCAGGACTCTAGCATCCTTATTTTGAAATATACTGACAGCTTGAAGGAGCTTTAAGGTGAAAAATAACAGTTTAGGTAAGCAGTTTGAGCTGGCATTAAGATAGCTGGGCTTTAAATTTATAGTTGTCATGAACGCTGCAGTTTTAGTAAAAAAGTTGTATTATGAAAACAGCCATTACAGCTAGAATATTTTTGGAGGTGATCCACTTTAATTCAATTGATTCAGTTATTGGGGTCTCTAGTCTTTCATTAAAAACCAACAAATAAAAGATTTCTGTACTGAAGCATATTGCTCCTTAATGGTTATAGTCTAACCTTCCACTTATGCACATATAGGACACTTGTACACATGATGGGGGTTTAGACTTAGGGTTTTATTCTATGTCCCCTAAATTTAAATGGTGCATTTTTAATTGAAACCCACCATTCCAATTTTCTGTCACATTACTATGAAGGGCCCCATCTTTTTTTTTTTTGTCAGGTCCGGCGCCTGCCCCATGGCCAGGGGGCAAGCTGCCAGTAGGCCAAGCAGTCCCTAAGCTGTGGAGGGCCCTAGTCCTTTCCTCTGTGGCAGTGGTGCCCCTTCAGGGCTGCCTGGGAGGGCTGCTAGCAGGTCAGCCCAGCATGGAGGCAGCACCTGGCCCAATCCAACTGTTTCCCAAGCTGGCCTGGGGAGCAGTGCCGCGGGCTTCCGACGGGCAGGCTCAGGGAGCAGTTGGATCAAGCTAGGTGCTGCTTCCAAGCTGGGGCAGCACCTGGCCCACCAACAACCAACCTGGGCTGCCACCATGGAGGGAAGGGCAGAGGCTCCCCACAGCTCAGGGGCCTCTTAGGCCTCTGGCAGGTGGCCCCCCAGCTGCAGGAGGTGGGCAGGCTCCGCCAGGAAAAATAAAGGATTGGGCTTCTCACCTTTTCTCCCTTCAGCAGGCACCTGCTGAAAGCAGAAGTGGTGAGGAGTCCAATCCTTTTTTTCTGTGGAGTCTCTCCAGCTCTCCCACAGCCGGGGGGTGAGCTGACAGCTACAACGCATCATTGCAAACTGCTCATCTACACCCCCCCGCAAACTGGTGCACATGTAATGTGTGATGCCATTAAGCCACACAAATTACATTTTTGTCATATGTACATTATGACAACCATCACATGTACAAGCACCTGTACACACTCAGGTGATGCAATGAGTTAGGGCTCTATTACTCTCTGAACAGATTGATGATGAAGATAGGGTGTATACAGGAATTGCCACACCAGACAAGAACAATACTCCACCTGATTGTGACCTGTATACCGTACTTCAGATGAAGATGCGACAATTCCTACAAGCAACAATTATGAATAATCGTTGCATACTGGAGACTTTCTCTTAACCTGTCATGAGGCCAAGTCTATACTATCTTCTTGTTGAGTCCAGGACTGCTGAGGAACAATGGCTACCCACTCCCTCCTCCTTGGAAGGGTCTGAAAATCAGTCAAGATGCATCTAAGAAGTCTATGCCATCTAATTGCTAGACCTGAGTGTTAATGGAGTTGGAGTGAGTGGTGTCGGCTCAGAAGAGAGGCACTGTTGCATAGACAGCCTTGCTTTTTGGCTTGCTCCACATTGCCTGAGAGTTTATGATTGCTTACAATTGTTTTAACCTACTTAATGTAATTCTGGGTGATCTTACGTTTCAGTATCAGTGTCTTATCATAGGATGAATCCTTCTAACCTCTTGGCATCAAGCAATAACCTGTAAAACTCACTGCTCTATGATAAATTTCCAGTTTCATACTTAGTTACCCTTTCTCAAAGGGGACTTCAGTGAGCCTGCTGGGTTTACCTGTGTGCCAAGCTTTGGTCCTCATACTTCTCTCATAAAACTTTACTTATTTTTCTGCCTTAAAGGAAACACCCTCAATCTTTTCAATTTCCTTCGCTATGCAAGGCTTTCCATGTATCTATGCATTTTCCTCACCTCTCTTAACCTCTTCCATTCCACCTATTCCTTTCCTAAGGCAGGGTGACCAGGATAAGCAGCATATTCCAGACTGAGTATATGTTCAGCATTATTTTCCATCCCATTATTTGTGTCCCAATATGGATTCAACTAAAAATAGAATACCACAATTATCTCTGCTAATCTTTTTTTTTTAAGAAGGTAGGGAGAAACAGACACAATTATAAAGTATAAATTTAAGGTAATGGAAAGGAAGTAGATTTGATTGGGTCAAAAGTTTTCTGGTATATTTTATGACAGAGTGCGTGAGTTTTATGGCAAGCCTATACCAGTTTACATTAAGAAATGCATGAGGATGTGTATATGGCATTTATAGTTAAATATACTGTTTTCATATGTTTACAAAACAGAGTTTTAAAAAAAATCTTTCAAAAAGAACTAATGACATTTCGCTTCAGGAAGCACCAGCCTCAACTATCTAGGTAAAAGGATGCTCTCTGTTATTGTTCATATCCTTTCTGAACAAGCCTGGAAGAACAAGTTGAAACATGTACCAAATATAAAAGGCTTGAACAGAACTGGTACTCAGTTGAAGGTAGTGATACCCAAAGGTCCCATCTCAGTAAAGCCTTTAAATCTTATTTCAGGATTAAGTCTATGCTGTGCCTGGCTTCCTGTGATCAGAGACTCGAAGAAGAATGCCTTGCATTTGAAAGCCTGTCTAATGTTATTCCAGCTACAAAGTTGGTCCAATAAAAGATGTCACCCTAAGAAATCCTTGCCTCTTTCAGGATTAAATACAGACAAGTCAGAGGCAAAGTGTTAATTTGGATCATTCCCAGCTACTTAATGTAGGACAATGTGTTTGTCCATCTAAGGTCCAGGGTTTGCTGCGAGATAAAACACTCAAATCCAAATCAAGCTGATGGAATCAAGCTGGTCATCTGTTTTTAGTCTCAAAAAAGGCAGCTGTAAGTGTTATACAGTGGGGTTGCTCATGTGCTTAAATAAATGTTGTGGGGAGCTGTACTTTTAAGAAGCTTTGGCATCCCAGAAGTTCCTGTTATGAATTGGGAGGCTGCAGGAAGCAGGTGTCGACATCAGTCTCTCTGTCTCCAAGCTAGTGATTTGTGAAGGATATGTGTGTAAACAGTTGCTGGTTTAGGGACTCCGTACTGGTTATAACAGTAGGACCGTCACCTGGAGGAACACATTATTTGTGCCACAATAGAAAGAGCTATAAGGGTTATGTCAGTAGCTTGGGTGTCTTCAAATGTCCTCAAGGAGGCAGATTCATCCATGATTTGTTAAGACATGAAGCCAAGGTGTTTCGCTCTTTTAAATAATTGTTGAAACCTCTCCATTTTTGTTTCTAATGACAAGATTTTACTAGGTGGGGGACAGGGGGAGGGAGGTATGAGGGTTGTGGCTGCTCTTCACTGTTGATATGGAAGACATCATATTGACCAGAGAGAGACAGGAATACCACCAGGCTAAGACGATATTGCCAGTGATGTTATTTTCCTGAATTTAGAGTGATAGATTTGTTGCTAAATTCTGTACTTAATCTTCCTGCCCCCATTTTACAGGAGTGGGGCTCTGGGGCAATAGGAATAAAAAGATCAGTAAGACCCTTGGGACATGACCTCTAAAGCTTCATCTACCCCAGAACAGAATCAGAGGAGGGTCATGGCAGAATTAAACCATATTTTGGCATCTGCATTTATCTGTGTAGAGTACAGGCTTTCTTATTTCTCAAAAGCTTTTCTAAAATAAAGGCTAACAGGGCTTAGCTCCCCCAAACTGGGCTGGTGACAGCAGCTCCAGTGCCACCACCACTGCAGTGCCGTGCCCATCCCCTGCTGCATGCTACTCTGCTGCCCTGTACACAGCACCAGCACGTGCCAGCCTCAGAACAGCCCTGTGGGAGAGAGGGAGGGGCAGGGGCAGGAGGGCACACTCCACACTGCCCAGCCCCTTCTCAATATTTTCTAGTGCCAGTTATGTTGGCAGATGACAGAACAAGGAGCAACAGTCTGAAGTTGCAGTAAGGGAAGTTTAGGTTAGCTATTAGGAACAATTTTCTCACTAGGAGGGTAGTAAAACACTGGAACAGGTTATCGGAGAGGTGTGGTGGACTATCCATCCTTTCAGGTTCTTAGGACCTGGCTAGACAAAGCTTTGGCTGGGATGATTTAGTTGGGGCTGGTCCTACTTTGAGCAGGGGGTTGGACTAAATGACCTCCTGAGGTCCCTGCCAACCCTCGTTTCCTGTTGTTCTATGATCTGATTCTATTGTTCAGTGTGGCTGGCATACGTGGAGCTAAAGGTTTACAAAGGTTCCCTAGCCTAGATAGTTTTGGGCTGCGAGAGTACTAGTAAAATTCTGACCTTACAAGAGATAACAAACTGAAAGTTGAGATGGAAGTTGTTTTGAAGCTAGATGCTTTAAAATTTGGCCTATACAACAAAAATACCTAAGGAGTTCTTGATTGGAAGGGTTACTTTGTTAAAGTTTCAACACTCCATATCCTTGCAGTGGAGGTTTAAGAGCTCATAACAAGCATTTCTGAGAATCTCTACTAGTGATACTAAAGAAAAGCTGATGACATTAGAGAGATTTGAAAGTTAAAATAAAAGCAAAAAAACTTTAAAAGAAATAGGAACTAAGCTTTCACACTACTTATCTACATGATGAAGAAGCAAGGAATAGCAAAGATATGGTTTTATTTATTTTTTAATTCTTTCAAGTTACCTGTGTAATATACACTTTTTTCCCCTCAAAAAAAATCTTTGTTTTACTGTTGCCTATTTTTTGCTGTTGTGATTTCTGTATCCCTTTGTGAACTGAGGAACTGAAAGGACCTTTTTCAGAACTCAAACTGAAGAAACTGTACAGTCCAGATAGCATATTAACATTTAATGTATGATTTGAAAGAATCCTTTCTCCTGGGTGGGAGAGCGTAGGAGGAATGAAGCCCCTTCTTATGGTATTTAGAGGAAGCCCTGTCCTCTAGAGAGGAAATGTCTGTCAGTGAGACATGTTGATGGGAGTCTGCTTGTCCAAAAAGTTGGGAAAAGATGGTATACAATTAAATGTTAAAAGCCAGTATGGAGGCAGAAAATACTGACAGTATTTTATGCCCATTCTACAATCTGGACACTTTCCAGAGGTCAGAAAACAACCCATCAGTAATAACTTCATGCTGCAGATGCAACATAAGAAATAAACAAAAGCTTAAAAAGATGGTGGAAGGGGTTACAGTCTTGTTATGAACAGCATTTGTGTCAAATTGGAAGGTCTACCAGACTACCACAAAATGGGATGCATCTAACATGTTCACATCAAAGAACAAAGTCAGCCAGCATGCACTAATACCGGCTCATGCTAAGAAAGAGTAAGAATACTGGAACAGCAGTTTTTCCTTTCCAGTACAGATATCCACAATGCACCACCTCACTGGAACAGCGCCCAAAACCAGGATTCCTATTAATTCAGGCACATAGTCTTCCCTTTGTAGACAACATGGTTTCTGTAGCCCTGATCCTGCAAGCAGACCTCTCCAGCTTCAGAGATTACCCTGTGGAGAACAGTAGATGGCACTACTGTTTGAGCTTTGGGCGGCAAGGCCCATGTCTTGGAATGCATGGGTTGCTTGATACAACAGGCCCCTGGCTCTACAATATGAATACTAATGATGCTGTTGCTTACCCAAGACGGTGTCCAAATAAACCTAGAGATCTACTGCAACTTGTAGGTCTGGAGATGAATGACCTTCCAAGGTTTGTTCTTGAAATGGACATACATAAAAGGTGCACTGAGCTACTGGTATGCTACCGTGCCTCAGAACCCATGGAAATGAAGACTGGCTCTATAAATATTGGAAGCAGCCTTCAAAACTTTTTTCTGTCATCATAAAGCAGTGGAAACAAACCATCTGACAATCAACCACAGATATGGAAAGTATAATGTCATTATACTCCAACCTGGATAATATCACTCCCCGTGATATGATACATTGCCTATTATCATAACATGCACTTTGTGTACCATTTCTTCATTGTGTGCTGCCATACAGTTCAATTCCTGCTACTGTCACTTCCATTTAATATCTCGGCTTTTGTTAGTCCTGCGCATGTGACACCGTCAAGGTTTGACTATATAAATCAATGCGGTGGCCTCATCTAGAATGCAGGGTGCAGTTCTGGTCAGCCTGCTCTCAGCAAAGAACATTGCAAAATTAAAGTGGAGTTTGAAAAACAAGAATGATTTGGGTCATGGAAAGTGTTCATTCCCATGAGGAGATATTGAAAAGCCTGGGGTTGTTTACCGCAAGCAAAATTGAATGAGGGAACATGATTAAACAGATGAAATAATAATGGCACTGAGAAACTGGAGAAGGAGCTCCTGTTTTCCTATTCTGTTCTATTATCATAATATCTGACTGCCTTCGTGTAGTGAAGTGACCTAGCTAACTTCTGTCACATGTAGTTTGTGATTTCTCTCCCTGAAGGAGAATTGAGTACGTTGATGTTGGAAAAAGGCAATGCGAAGAAGTGTGTTTTACACTTGGAGCATGAAGTGGAAAGGGGCTTGCTTCCTAAGGGAGTTCGTTTCACAGCCTGAGGCAGGGGTAGGCAATGTTTTTTGGCCGGAGTGCCAAAAAACCCACAATGTCTACCTTAGAAAGTGCCAGAGTGCCAACATGCTGGAGCCTGGAGCACCTGTTTGCAGCCTCTGATCTGCAGCCAGCCTACAGAGCCCAGTCTGCTTGCAGCCAGGCTTGCAGACTCCAAGTTGCCTGCTGAGAGCAGCCTGGGCTCCACAGCTGGTAGCAGCTGCTTAGAGCCTGGGCTGGCAGTGGTGTGCTGAGCAAAATGGCCTTGCGTGCCATGCTCAGCACACGTGCTGGGGGTTGCTGACCCCTGGACTCTGAGCCTTAGTTTATACTTATTTGGTTCTAGCAGCAAAAGTTCTAGCAGCAGATAACAGCCATCACCACCATAGTACAAGCATGACCCCAAGCTTCCTGTGGTTTCTCTGCAGCTGTCGTGCGGTGAGAGCACAAAGTATATACTGGGAAGGCACCAGCTACTGAAAGGACCGATATAGCCAACAGAAAGTCCAACAGTCTTTCACTTCTGAGAGATGGTACAACTCTGCTGACCAAAGGGGGCTTATGCAGCTTTACAGGAGTTCTGAGTGTTTCTGTGCTCAAGGCTTTGCTAGCAAATTCAGAGCTGAAAAACAGATGTTCACACAAGGCACAATATGACTGTCAAATTTGCTGCTGTGTGAAATCACTGAGGCCAAGAACTCAGCAAAACTCCAAAAGGGGAAATGTTTTGCTACCAGAAGTTTTTGATGCGATGCTAAGGGTCATGCTTCAGGGTTTAATTTCATCTCTAACTTTCAGGAATTTAGAATTAAATCTAAGAGGAGAGGAAGATTATCCCACCTCTGCCTGCTGTAGAGCTCTTACAGCTGCCTCTGAAGAATCTGGTGCTGGCTCAAGACACAGGATACAGGAACAGATTGACATTGGGCCTAATTTATTGTGGTAACTCGTGTGTTTCTAAACAAGATCCATTTTTAGAGTGCTCACAGCCACAATAATTAAAATAACTTATTTTTTTTTCTTGTTAAAAGAGCAAATGTTAAACGAAGGTGGAGAAGAGCGAATAAACTTCTTTCCCACCAGTTGTAGGAAATCACTTCCCTGGCCAAAACTTCACAAGCTAGAAAAGAACTTCAGTTGCAATTCCAC
>NW_017728931.1:52548856-52568367 GCF_001723895.1 Crocodylus porosus
GAGGATTACAAGTGAAATCAACCCGAAAACATGACCAACCTTTCCCATTCCTCGCAGGTATCAACAAGCACCAAATTCTAAAAAAATTATAGAAGTCAATGGGATTCATTAAAAGGAAGTGAATTGTTTTTGTTGTCTGGATGTGGTCACTGGGTATATGATTTGATCTCAGGGTAACTGCTGTGTCTATTTATTTGTGCACTTCTAAAAAACAAAGCACCAGGCAGACAAGGTTCTTTGGGGAGATGTGATATCTTTTATTAGAGCAACTAAATAGCTGGAGAACTTGTTCTTTGCAAGCTTTTGGGCACGAATACCCTTCTCCAGGCATGTAGTCTGCCTGAAGAAGGGTGTGTGTGCCTGAAAGCTTGCAAAGAACAGTTTCTCCAACTATTAGGTTGCTTTAATAAAAGATATCACATCTACCCAAAGAACCTCATCTGCCTGTGTTCGTAGACCAGGATGGCTACAATCAACAACCCTACAAAGTACCAGGAAATTTGTCTACCAAAGAACATTAAACATATAGATACATGGCCTTGGGGGCTTTGCAGCTTTTGGCATTCAACCACCAATGGTTCTTTGCACTCTTTCCATCCCCCTCCCTCTCAACAACCTCCTTGGGTGTTACGCACCCATTCCCTTTTATTTCAGAAATTCCCTGCACATCCCACTTTACTTGTGCTAGGGGCTCTTTGTGGGTGCATATGCCTTCCTAAAGATCCTTTAATCTTGTCTTGCTAGGACTGGGATCTAATTGCCCCATCTATACTAGGCTTCTCCATTCTCCCCTGTGACAACAGTTCTGTGCTGCATCCCTATTCCCACTTCCTTCCATGCTCACCATCTCTCCCGTGATTGCAACTCTGTGTGTTCCCTTCCCTACCTTCTCCCTTGCCAGGGGCTCTATGGGCTTCCTTTTCCCCCTATAATAATGCCCCCCAGTGTTCCCAGAGGTTTTATACTACCCCAGCTCTTCTGTCCCTCATGCTAGGGTCCCCTTGTTCTCCACAGCCTCCCCAGGACTTTGCTTGCCCCTGGTCTCCCCCATGTCTGGGACTCTGGCAGCAACTGTTCTCTCACAGTAGTAGTTCTGCCTCCATCCTCAATTTACTCCCAGCCAAGGGTAGTATGGTATGTGCCTTCCTAGTCCCTCACACCAGGGTCTCCCATTCCATTCTCTGTGCCTGGGACTGTGCCTTAGTATCACCCTGCCTCCCTCCCTGCCTCACTATTATTCTGGCTGGAAGATGAGTGATTTGGGGTGTGAGAGTATCAACTTGCTATCAACTAGGAGGATGGGCAGGAGAAATGCAGGGCACCAGCCCCAAGTGAGCTGAAGCTGCCAAATACTTTGAAGGAGAGGGGGATAAAAAACGCTAAAAAGGAGGATGCCAGGAGATTCTGCCCTTTATGCCTGGCACTACCATGGCCTAAACAGCCTAACAGGTTCCTACAGGTCAAGAGGCTGAATGCTGGCCCCTAACAATGCCCCTGCCTCCCCTCTGCCCATCCTCCTGCTGTAAGAACCTGTTAAGCTGTTTAGGCTGTGGCAGTGCCAGGCAGAAGGGCAGAGTCTCCTGGCATCCTCTTTTTTACCCATTTGCATTCCCCTGTCCCCCAAAATATCTGGCAGCTTGAGCTCACTTGCTGCTGATGCCCTCCATTTCTCCTGCCAGTTCCCTCTTCTGCATGCCGACCTAATACCTAACTTGGTCCCTGGAGTGTTATAGGGCATGGGACCCCCACTACAGAAAGAGAGTCCAGTAGAGAGCAACAAAAATGATCTGGGGGCTGGGACACATGACTTGTGAGGAGAAGCTGTGGAAACTGGGCTTATTTAGTCTGGAGAAGAGAAAACTGAGGGGAGATTTAATAGCAGCCTTCAGCCACCTGAAGCGGGGTTCGAAAAAGGATGGAGCCAGAGTGTTCTCAGTGGTGGCAGATGACAGAACAAGGAGCAATGGACTCAAGTTGCAGCAAGGGAAGTTAAGGTCAGATATTAGGAAGAACTTTCTCACGAGGCGGGTAGTAAAGCCCTTGCGACACAGGTTGTGGAATCTCTATTCTTGGAGGTTTTTAAGACCCAGATAGACAAAAATAGTTGAGATAGCTGGTCCTGCTGGGAGCAGGGGGTTGGCCTAGATGCCCCAAGGTCCCTTCCACCCTCGTGTTCTAGGATTCAACCTCGTTTAGACCTCAGGCAGCGCTGGGGGGCCCGGAAGATGCCAGCTCTGAGCTTCTGCTTGGCTTTTCAAGGACAAAAAACAACCAGAGCTGCTCTCCTGCCACACAGCACTTGGACCCCTGAGAGGGGGGGAGGTGCGCAAGACTCCTAACCCCACCCTGGTTGAAATCTCTGGGTCTGTGCTGGGGGCCTGTGTGCCCAGCAGTGCTGCCAGGGTCGGCCCACAGAGGCTGTCCCTCGCAGTTGACATTAAGTCTCCCACTATCCAGAGCCCCACCGGGCATCTCTGCCCTGCAGGCACCTGTGAGGGGTCTGCAGGTCTGGGCTGGGAACGCGTGTAGGTGCTTGTGGTACAACAAGAATCACAACTCTGGGTAGACGCGACATCTGTTATGACACCAAGTAGATATTTTAAAAAATCTTTATTTTCGGGCACGGGCACCCTTCCTCAGGCATGGGAGGATGCAAAGATTGTAAAACTTATCCTGGGTGGAAATGAGAGCACAAGAGCATACCACGTGCCCCCTCGCGGCCCCAGTCCACAGCGCCCCTCAGCGACTCCCACAAGCCAGCTCAGCGCAGGGAGATACCGGAAGTCCTCCGGGCGGGGGGGACGTTCTAGCCTCCAGTTCGCTCTTCTATGGTTTTCGGGAGGGGTCACGACCCGGAAATGAAGCGGCCATATTGCCGGGTGACCCCGGGAGTGGCCCTGAGGGGAGGGGAGGGGAGGGGGTGGGTGGTGTTGAGCCCCCGCGACGGGCTGGGTTGGCAGTGAGGGCCCCCTCAGCTTCTTTCCGGGTGAGTGCGGGCAGGGCTTCTCCTTGGCGGGGGTCCCTGACATTCCCCCCGGGGCCTCTGGCCCCAGGGGTCTTCCACTCCCGGGCCTGTCCTCTGTGTGCGTTTTCCACCTCCAAGGGGTTCCTCTGCCCCGGGTCCCCGCTGCCTACCCTCACTTCTTGTCCCCCACGGGCTCCTGCCGCCCCCTTGTCCCCAGGGGCCAGCCCGGGTTTCCCTGGGGCCAGCTTGCTTGTCTCCTCAGCCCCTTGCTGGGGCTGTCTTTCCCCAGGGTTCATAGGGAGTCTCTGCCTTGCTGTCCCTGGCCTGGCTGAGTAGCTGGGGGGAGCCTGCATGTGCTGTGAGGCTGTTTCCTGCCTCCAGTGGGGAGTCTGTCACCTGCAGCTGGAGGTGTTTCTCTTTCCTGGATGTTTTCCAGTGGGAAATTCCCATAATCCCAGTAGGAGTCCAACCCTTGAATTCCTGGTGGGAAATCTTCTCAGCAGTGCCTTGGTTTTTCCTTCCAGGTTGCTCAGGATGCAGGGCTGGGGTTGCAGGTGAATGCCTGAATAATGTACCTGAAAAACAGAATTGTTGACTTTGGGTCTCTTATTCCTTTCCAGTGTGCTGTGCCCTGCACATGTCCCCCATGGCAGTGTGGTCCCGCCAGGCCGTCCTGAGCCTCTATCGCACTCTGCTGCGCCAGGGCCGTGGGCTGCGCTACACCGACCGGGATTTCTACTTTGCCACCATCCGGCACGAATTCCGCAAGAACAAGCAGCTGGAGCAGCTGGAAGACAAGGAGAGACAGCTGGAGAAAGGGCTGGCCTTCCTGCACAGCAAACTGGGGGGGTTGGTTTAGAGATTTCCCTTCTTCCTCTCTTGCTCTGACCCTGCAGCCTTGGTTTTTTGTCTTTTTAAACTTCCACACCCTGGCCCGGTGGTTATGATCCTCTACTTGCAACAGACTTGGGAAAAGGAAGGGGTCTGACAAGTAACACAGGAGCACTCTCCTTTTCCCTTTACAGATGTATTGAGCGATGTATTAAATCTCAAGTAAGTCATTTATTATGAGATCACAATGTTTTTTGATGTTTGCTTTAGTTTTATTCCTACCAATGACATGTATTTTTGTTCCATGGACCAAAATTAATTGGTTTTCAAACTCATTGGAGCAGGGACCATCCTTCTTGAATATTTGGAATTTAAGGTGGACTTGGAAACTGTCCACTGGTTGAGAGACACAAGTGAGGCTGTTTTATGTTGCTTAAATGCAGTTTAATGCCATGCCTTCCACTTGTTGTTAAATCAGTTTAGCAGGACTGACTTTATAATCAGTTAGAAAACTCCCTTATATTATCTTTCCTTGAGAACCTACCTAAAACCAGAAAGGTAATGAAAGAAAATCCCTTTTTTACCCATGTAGTTAACATGTGGAATTTGTGGCGATTAAAATATCATCAAGGCCCATGGTGTACCTGGAACTGAGCAAAGTATTTGTGGAGGAACATGAACATTGTGTTACATGACTTGATTTCTACGTGTGGAGTGAAACCCAATGTGTCTGAGGGCCTTAGCCAACAACTGACACTAAAAAGCAAGATGCTTCCCCTCTGAGCCAACCAGTTCCTAGTGCAGGTTCTTATGTCCTTCTCTGAAGTATCTGGTATTGAATGCTGCCAGAGCAGGAATGCTGAACTAGATCAACAACTAGTCAGAGGTAGTACAGCTCTTCCTGTGCTCCTGACAACCACTTGAATAATTTTCATTTTTCCTGGGTGAGCAAATATTTTTATAGATTCACAGATTGTATGAGGGCTAGAAGGGACCTTGGAAGATCGTTGGGTCCAGCCCTCTGCACCAGGTAGGAAAGACAGATGGGGTCAGGTGACCCCAGCAAGGTGATTGTCCAGTCTTCTCTTGAAGATTTCCAGGGTAGGGTATTGCACCATCTCTGGAGGGAGCTTATTCCACAGTCTGGACACTAACTGTGAAGAAGTTTTTCCTAACATTGGACCTGAGAAAGTCTTCAAGGAGTTTGTGGCCATTACTCTTGGTTTTCCCCAAGGGTCCCCTGGTGAACAGTTGTTCACTGAGTCCTTGATGTACTCCCCTGATGCAGCAGTAAGCTGTTACCAAGTCCTGTCTCGGCCTTCTCTCTTTCAGGCTGAAGAGTCCCAGGTCCCTCAGCCTTTTCTCATATGGCTTGCCATGCAAATCTGTAATCATATGGGTGGCCCTTTTATATTATACCTTATTGTGGAACTTGCTGTTGCAAGATGGTATTGAAAGAAATAGATCAATAAGACTTTCTTAGCAGCATAAGATGGTGCATGAACAAGTAAAGCTCAAAATGATCTTGGTGTCATAAATTACACGTGCTGTTAGTTCTTATGTTTCTGGTTTGCTAACAGATCTGGAGTCTAAGAAACTTCCCTGTGGTTCGAGTGTCTCATACTTATGGATGGTAAAAGGCGTTTCGTTGCTTTTCTCGGATATTTGGCCCCTGAGAAATGAGATGGCTGTCTAGGTAGACACATGGCTTGAGCTCATGTGACAAGGCAGAATGCAGAGCTAAATGGACCATAATTTGCTTCAGTGTGGGAAATCCTAGATTCCTAAGACAAATGAGCAGTGGTCTAGAGCAATGGAGCTTTGGACTGGGATTCCACTCCTCTGACTCTCTGTTCCATTTTCTCCCCTATACCCTCAAGGTGAGATGGCAGGCGCTGGGGAGCGCAAGGGAAAGAAGGATGACAACGGTATAGGCACAGCCATCGATTTTGTGCTATCCAATGCCCGGCTTGTGCTGGGTGTGGGTGGAGCTGCCATGCTGGGCATTGCCACACTGGCTGTCAAAAGGGTAAGCATGGGGAGGTGTGATGGAAGGAGGAGTGTTGTGTGTGTGGGGGGGGGCATGGAGAGGGGACTGAAGAGAATGAGGGCATATAATGGACCCTGGCATGGTAATAACTTTCAAATGGATTGAGACAGAGATTGGGCACTTCATGCAACCAAAATGTGCCCTGTAATGCCATTTCAGATGTATGACCGTGCAGTCAGTGCTCCTAGCAGCCCCACTCGCTTGAGCCAATCGGGAAAAAGAAGCTGGGAAGAGCCAGATTGGCTGGGGTCCTCCTCACGGTTGTTGAGCCAGGACATGAAGACTAATCTGAGCCGGTCCCTACAAACACTTCCCACCAATGTTTCAGCTTCTGATGCAGGTAAGAGGAGCAGTGAGATACATTTTTGCATTATACCAGTTGCCCCTAAACTCTCTGTCCAGTAATAGTGACCTTTAGGTTGGATAGTATTGAATCTGCAGAATAATGCTCAGGCATAGACCTTTACTTGGTGTCTTAATCAGGCCTGAGGAAGGGTGTTTGTACCCGAAAGCTTGCAAAAAAACAATTTTTCCAACTATGTAGTTGGCCTAATAAAAGAGATCACATTTACCCAAAGAACCTTGCCTCCCTGAAGGTGACTGCACTTCACAGCAGCCAAGTTATTTATTTTCACTTTGGAGTGAAATATTGGGGATTATTGTGTCTCCCTCTTGTCTGGCAGACTCATTTCGACCCCCAAAGCACAAGCCATCTGTTAAGAGGAGCCAGGTAGAGCTGAAGAAGTCACGCCTTCGTCTGTCACTGCAAGAAAAACTCTTTGCCTACTACCGGAGGAGGGTGGCAATCCCAGTAGAAGAACAGGCCCGGGCCAAACAGGCTGCTGTGGATATCTGTGCTGAGCTGCGTAGCTTCCTCCGTGCCAAGCTGCCTGACATGCCTCTGCGTGACATGTACCTCAGTGGCAGCCTGTACGATGATCTGCAGGTAATTCATGAGGGCATGTGTTGGTATTATCTGGTAGATTGATTGAGCAGAGGACTGTGCTGTGTCAGCACAACATTCCTGGTTCAAGAGCCTTCAAGTGTCACAGGTACTTCTAGCAAGCTGAGAATATATTTGTGCTGTATCTTTGCAAAACAGATGTTATCCCAGTCCCTGCTCCTTCCATAGTTGCTTGCTCTTGCTCTGCCTCCACTACACCTCATTTTTTTTTTTTTCCCTTACTCACAATACTTACCTTCCACATATCCCTTCAAATGAGTTACTTCCCTTGGGACCCTTGTATATTCCAGTACCTCTTCCCAATTTTTTTTTGATCATACAACAGATCTGGATTGGAGACCAATCCCTGCAATTTATGTCCTTGATGTAAAGATGGCCATGGGCTAAGGTGAGCGATTAAAATGTAGTCCTATCTTGTGTATTAGCACTGAATCAGTACTCTGGGATAGCTTGCTGTGCGTCAACTGAAACTTAGATTTGAGGAACTGATTACGTAAGACATTAAAGATCCCCTGCTGCCTCTCTGTAACAGCTGTTGGGGTCAGCGCCTGATTCTAATGTTGGATATTTGAGATGTGGCAAGTTGAGCTCTGCCTGCAGTTCCATTATTCTTCGCTTCAAATCCTGAACTACTGTGAAGTGTTGCTGAGGTATACCCAGTTCAGTAGTTGATGATATGATCTCTGGATGTAATTTGTGATTGGTTTAAGTTTGTTAGGAATTTTAAGATCTTAGAAGCAAATGTTATGCTCTGCAGTTCTTTCATTGATGAGGGGGAATGAGCTGTAAGCATCTTGCTTGATTAAAGGAATGCAGTAGGTCTCACAAGGGAAGTGGAAGTTACTTCCTGAATCACTGTTTCCAATCCCTTTGGATAGAAGGGATTGGAAGTGGATGGATACTTGGAGCCTGCTGGGAGAGAGCCAACTTTTGCCTTTTCTCTCCCTCCTGACAGGTAGTGACTGCTGATCACATCCAGCTCATTGTGCCCCTGGTGTTGGAGCAGAACCTGTGGTCATGCATTCCAGGTGAGGACACCATCATGAACATACCTGGTTTCTGCCTTGTCCGTCGGGAAAACCCAGAGTATTTCCCCCGGGGGAGCAGCTACTGGGACCGATGTGTGATAGGGGGCTATCTCTCCCCCAAGGCTGTGGCAGACACCTTTGAGAAAGTAGTAGCAGGCTCCATCAACTGGCCAGCTATTGGGGCACTTCTGGATTACGTGATCCGTCCAGCAGCACCTCCAGAGGCTCTCACCCTGGAGGTCCAATATGAGCCGGAACGGCAACTTCTTATTGATTTCCTACCATCTGTGACATTGGGTGACGCTGTCTTGGTGGCCAAACCCCATCGATTGGCCCAGTATGACAATCTATGGCGACTGAGCCTGCGGCCAGCAGAGACTGCACGCCTGCGGGCCTTGGACCAATGTGATTCTGGTTGCCGTTGCGTGTGCCTCAAGATCCTCAAAGCTGTGTGCAAGTCAAACCCAGCTCTGGGTCACCTTACTGCCAGCCAGCTCACCAATGTCATCCTGCATCTGGCCCAAGAGGAGTCTGATTGGTCCCAAAATGTGCTAGCTGACCGCTTCCTGCAGGCACTGAAGGGTCTGATTGGCTATTTGGAAGCAGGTGTCTTACCCAGTGCTCTGAATTCCAAGGTGAACTTGTTTTCAGAGCTCACCCCTGAAGAAGTGGATGAATTGGGCTACACCCTCTATAGCTCCCTTTCAGAACCAGAAGTCTTACTGCAGACGTAATGGGGCCTTACAGAGGAGAATGGCGGTGTTTATCTAAGATGGACTTTGAATCCTGCTAAATATGTCCCCTTCACCACTCTCCCTCTTTCTCCCTGTCCCTCCATCTCTCTTTTTAAGGTCATCATTTCCTACTGTCAAGTTTGGTGCTCCCACTGGATTTCTTGGTGCTACTGGTTTAGTTCCACCATTCTCTGTCCCAGCTGTTACTTTCTGACTGGGGAGAAGGGGGTGGAACTGCAGCTCAGAGACTTGCTTAAAAACCTGCAGGTATTGAAATTGCATATTGGAATCCTATGCTGTCTTCTCCCTGTACTGTCTGCCATGCTGCAGTGAATCCCTTTGCTCTTGCTTTAGAATTGGCAGAATTGGAGCAGTGAATCCAGTGGCAGTTCTAGCAAACTTACTTTTGATGTTCTGTATTTCTCCATTTTTCCTGCTGATTTGCCCTGCATTGCTTGTTTAATTATCTTTTCCCTTGCACATGATATCACCTGCTTCTCTTTCCTCTGTCTCTCTGATCTAGAAGTGCACGGAGCAGCCTGAATGGGATGTTTTTAATATGACTATTTATGGCCGTGACGGCATTTCGGAATGTACATTGTTTGATGATTGTAAAGACAGTACTGTGGGGAAGGGAGGTATGGGAATTACAAGAGAAAAATGTGCATGACAGGTTCCTGCCTCTGTAGGCCAATAGCAGTGTCATGATCTGGGAACGGGTGTATAATGGGTCTCCTATCTGGTGTACCACCACCATGGATATGGGCAGTTCTGGTTGGAGCTGTGACATGCCCTGATGAAGTCAAGGAGAGGGGCTTGCCATCCTTCCTAGCAAAAGCTGCTGGGTGTTCCTGATAGGCATTACAATGGGCGTCAAGAACAGCTGGGACCTCGGACGTCTCTTTTTATGGACTAGAATAGGAAAGAATGAATTAAAATGGGGATGGGCTGTTTTCTTTTTCCTCACTGAGCCAATAACGAAATATGTAACAGAGGGAAGGAGGCTTGTATCTCTTAGAGGATTTTGTCACAGACATGAATAGGCCAGTTCCTCCCATGGTCTAAATCAGCAGAGCCACATTGGCTAATGGAAGCTGAGGGCTTGCCCATGTATGATGAATAAGGTATATTTATCTATAGTAGCCATCTAGAAATGAGCTGCCCTCCCTTCCCACTCCCATTGTGTGTCTTTGTTTCAGGGTAAATTAAACTTGACCTTCCCTCCCTTACCATCTCTCACGTGCTGAATTTGCACTGTGTGCAGTCTAAACTTGTTATTTGAGGTTTGTGGGGGGGACACAATTTACATGTTATCCCTTTGGTCCCACCATTGGTAAAATTCTGCTAACTTCCACTTCCTGCTGCCATTGTACTCAAGGCTGGACCTCGTTGCCTGTCTCCAAATGATTGTACAGCTTTGAAGAAGTGATTACTGATCAGTCACACACCTGCACCTTCTATATGGACATTGTGCCCTGCCAGAATGACATGGCTCTATCTGTGTGCAGCTGTACTCTCAGACTAGGGGGGTGTCCTCCTAGAGGTGTAGCTATATGTCTCAAATAATAAGTACAGGCGTGAACTGTGCATGTGTGACTGTGGAGGAGAAACTCTCCTTTACTACCTTCCCTCTTTTGACGCTCAACCTTTTTCTTTAAAAGTAGCATAAAAATGGTGGAGATAAATTGTAATTATGGAGTCTTGAGGGAATGGATACCACCCCCACACCCAAATCCTTGTTTCCATATTACAGGTGGTGGTAGGGGATTGTGAAGTGAATCTTGGGGTTCCTTAGGCTACATTTTTTCTCAGAAGCGGTGCCAGTGAGAGAAATCCTAGGGGTGCACATGTATCCCAGGCCAAGTTTCTCAAGCAGTTAGTTCTTTCAAGCCAGTTTGTCAGATGGTGTTCATTATGCAGCGATAATGCACTATTACAATTTAAATTGTATCACCCTGTCAGGTGCACACTTGGAAGTTTGTGAGTACGTGTAAACTGTGTCATCTTCAGAAGACTAACAAAAAATCACTGTTTGACTTCATTCTTGTAAGTTTTGCTGGGGCCTATGGTTGAGTGCCCTTTACTTTTACTCCTGAACTTTTTCTCCTTTCTTTGCCTGCCCTCCACTGCCAACATCAGTCTTCCTGCCATAAGTCAGTCACCAGCATGCACTGGAGCCATCAAAACAAAAGAAGAGACAGAAATAATATAGAGCTAGTGTCTGTATTTGGCTTCAGAGTGCTTGCCAGATGCATATCTTCGTAAGGATTTTTTTTTTATATATATAAATGCTTTTCTACTTTTGGCAACTTAACCAATTAATGCTCTATAGCCATTTTTTATGCTGCAAAGCTGAATTTCTGTATGAAATGGAGATGAAGGCTGTCTCTCTTTTTCCCCCAGCCTTTTAATTAAGATTTTGTTCCATTTCCATTTCATCATTTCATCTGTTTAATTGTGTAAACTATTAATGGTGGGGGGTTTTTTCACTCTGAGCTAACTACCATCCTGGTTCTACAGAGCCAGGCACTCATATTAGAGGCAGCCACCACTATTGGAAATAATTGCTCCATTGAAGCAGTTGCAGCAGAGACCAAAGATATAATTGGTCACAAAGGATGAATGGTGGCTCCTCTGAAGCAGGAGTAAGGAACAAAGCGATGAAGGTCATGTTAAACATCCAGGAAGCTTGTGTAAATGTTGCCCCTACTATGGCCAAAGAGAGAACTCTTAGTAAGGATAGTCAGGCTAGTACTTATCAGTATTAAAACTCACTACAAATCTTGGTGGTTGAGAAGGGAGTGACAGCCAAGGCGGTCTCAATGGCTTCCCTCTTTACAATCTCCTTCTTATATGAAACTTTCATGTAGAGCAAGGATGCCCAAAATAGAAAGTGAAAAATGCAGCCCATGGCTGCCAGGAGGAGGGGCAGCCCAAGAAGACATGATTGTAATAGGCTCAGAGCCTGAGTCAGTTGTTCTGCTGCCCTGGCTCTGGCCATGGCTTAGTATGCATTACTATTGCTTAGGTTGCACAAACCTCATATGAGATTGTTGTCTTGTTCCTGGGTATTGCAAAGTGAGGACCAACTGCCTCAGCTACAGGTTTTTACTGCTGTTGAGGTCAACCATTACTTTTTCAAGTCAAATGAGTTCTTTTTAAAATGAAAAGCAATTATTTAAATGAGGCTGCCCTTCTCTTTCTCCTGGCAAACTGCTGCTATAGATCTGTCACAAAGTTTGGATGCCCTTGGTATGAAGATAGGAGATGAGACGACCCCATCAATCCCAGGCTTCAAGGATGTGGGTTGGAAGGGCAAAGGTCTACCACATGGTCGATGACATGTGCGTGTGGAAATTCTGAAATAAATAACTTTCCCCAGTATTCTGATTGCCTTTGGTATCTGTGGTATGATGCATCTTAGATTTGTCAAGTCTCATTTCTCTTTACTTTGTATGCCAAGGTGTGGGAGGATTTGCCTTGGCACCCATTGTAGTTATATAATCTTGCATTTCTTTAGCACCTGCCATCTTGAAGGTTCTTAACTGCTCTATGTAAGACTCATGTGCACCTTACTGATTTGCAGTTCCTGGACCCTTCTACCTTGGAACGATTCACCAGCTGAATTGGCCAGGATTGCTGTGAGTAATTATCATCCCTGGCTGCCTGCATCTGTCAGGAGATGAAGGCGCCTCGTTAAGGAGTGGGTCTCCTTTGGTTTCTTGTAAGTGGGAAGAAACCACACCTGTTGGCAGGCACCTAATGTTTAGTAAACTTCAAAGAGTTTCCCACCTCTCAATCTAAACTTTCCAGTTCAAACTCCCAGCCTTCTTCATTGGCTCATTTATTTGTATCTGGCAGTTCTGTCTCCCCTGTCAAGTCCAGCTGCTTTTTTAGCAGTGTCAACACTGGCACAGCTGAGGAAGCCACCTTGTCACTGGTCCATGTGGTAATAGATTCAGTGGCAGGTAACAAAGCCTGGACTCGTGTCCATGACTGGGGAGCTTCTTATATGAAGAAACACCGTCTTTTATGACAGTATACCAGTCTACCAGATTTGAGGCAGTGCACCCTCTGCCCTTTGAGCTTCATGCATGTTTCATTAGAGGTATCTGTGGTTCAGTTCTTAACTTGTTTGGGGGAAAACCAGTAGGTTTTTGTTAACAATGTTCAAAGAAAGATTCAAAATCTTTCCTGGTTCTAACTTCTGTTTTTAGTAGTCTTGTTTCAGTGCAAGGGCAAGCACAGGCAAGATCAAGCCTCCCAGGAAAATAACTTATACAAGCTGCCCAAAGAGAAGGCTCTTTCCAGTGTTACTCTCAGATACCAGGTCTGCCTACTTTAATTGAAAAAAAAAAATGTTGCAAGTGATCATTTCTTAAAAACCTGGCAACTTGTAGTAACTCTGCAGCACAACACTTTGAATCCATGCACAACAGCTTTTCAGACTAGGTTTTTTGGTAAATGTGACATCTTTTTATTAGACTAACTAAATAGTTGGAAAAAAATGTCCTTTGTGAGTTTTTTAGGGTACAAACACCCTTCTTCAGGCACAGGGAGAATTTGTTGTTTTGTTGTGTTCTCTCCTGGATAGAAGGGAAGCCCCTGAAAGCTTGGATAGAAAATGTTTTCCAACTATTTAGTTGGTCTAATAAAGTATATCACATTTACCTAAAGAATCTTGTCTGCCTATGTCCTCGTAGCCAACATGGTTACAACCAACAACCCCAATAGCTTTTCTAGCACTTGTGATGGTTGTTTGCAGTCTACAAGAATAGATCTTTAGCTCATGTCTGGCTGAGCTGATGAAGTTTTCAGTGGCTTTTTCCCTGGCACGAACAGATAGCCATTACAATTACACTGATTTAACTGGTCTTCCTAGCTCATCATACTGTAAACTTAATGATTAATGCTGGACAATTACCCTTTATGCTTCCTTCTATTCCTTCCTTCTGCACATTAGAGGATATATGCTTCTGGAATCCCAGGATATATTAATTCACCAGCTGTAGGATGATCTGCATGTCCTCAACTGTTGCAAGGATAAATGATAAAACCAGTTCAATTCAATTCAGTTCAGTTTATTAAGGATTCAGGCTAAATACCATGCTCCCAAAAATGACATAACACACATACAACATAATCAAATCTAATGTTAAAATTAAAATAGATTTAATGTGTTCTTTTTTAGTATAATATTTGTAGCTCAGTTACTTTGAACAAAAAATAGAGCCCACTAACAGAAAAACATTATTAATATATAGTAGTAAATCAAGACATGAATCTATAATGTTGATGTACATAGATCCACAATTGAGACAATAAAATCAAATCTAATGTTAAAATGTATCACTCATATCAGTAACAAAGGATATTTAATTCTAATTGCCTCAGCCTTATAAGCAAAAATTGCAAGATGGTTTACTAAATTTGGATCTGTTTGCTGTAAAAGCCAGATTAATTTCTCTGTCTTTGAAAAATGTATCAACTTCTGCAAGAATGGTAATAAATAGGTTCTCCTTATCTCATTATATAAAGAATATTCTAAAACGTAGTGGATAGTATCTTCCAAAACTCCTAGACAGACTGGGCAACATCTTTTAGCCCTTGGAATGCAGAATCTATGTCCAGCCAAAACAGCTGTGGGCATCTGTTCGGTCCTGAATCTAGTCAAAGAGGATCGCCATTTATTATTGAGATCCAACTGTAAATGCCTTTCTCCCAAACAATCTAATTTCCAAAGAGTATATAAAGGGACAATATGACTAGCCCTAACCACTGCAAAATCATGTTGCCTGGGAATATTGCCCCCTGCCCCCCTGTACCCAGCCTGTCTGTCACCCACTGTCCTCAATTTACATATTTGCTGACTGCCTGTCTTGCATGCATACCAACACAGCCTCTGGCTTCTTTACTATTCATTCCATCCAGGAAGAGCACATACCAATTGCAGAGACTTCCTCAGGCTGACTGAAGAGTTTTTAAACCTGAACGCTTGCTAAATTTTGTTCCAACCGTTTAAGTTGGTCTAATAAAAGAGATCAGATTCACCCAAAGAACCTTGTCTGCCTATGTCCTTAGACCAACACAGCTATAACCTACCCCCAGAAACCAAAATCCTGCTATTCTAATAATAATATTAGTTAAAATTTAATCCATTCTTGTCTCTATTCTCAAAAAAGATGCAGGAGTTGAGGGAGGAAGAGCCAGAAGAACCCTAACAAACTTGTTTTGAGGTATGTCTATATCGTTACTAGTGGCATAACCCTATACTTCAGCACCACATAAGATCTGAGAGAGAACTTTGGCTTTATATGCTGATACAGGAGCTTGGACTGATCATCCTCCTGTGGTTTCATAAAAATTGTTTATAGCCACAGCCTATTGGGCTGCCTTAGTTTAAATTTACTGACTATGTTTCCGTGATGGAGAAGCTGTGAATAACACACCCAAATACCTATAGGTTTTAATAACTTCACGTTTAGTTCCCCCCATATTCCATGGATATTTCATCAAACAACCTCCCCAATACGTTATTTTGGATTTATCATGATTTATCTTTAAGTTATTTTGTCCACAAAGATGCTCAAAAGTTATAATTGCTCTCTGTAATCCAACAGGCATTCTTGACTACAACAGTGTCATCTGCGTACATTAATGTAGGGATCATTGTTGCTAATGTGCATTAGGGGGATGAAAATGTGCATCCTGCATATTTCCAATAATATCATTCATGTAAAGATTAACTAATAAAGAAGCCAAAATACATCCTTGTCCAACCCCTTTTTGTATATGAATGTTTTTGTATAAGTTCACCCTTCAAACCCCACTTAACTTGGGCCATGTATCTTTATAGTGTTCTATCAACAAATGCAAAAGAGAAGGGTCAATTCTATAATTTAACAATTTCTCCCAAAGTTTACTTCTAGCTATACTGTCAAAAGCTCTTGACAAGTCTACAAAAGCAACATATAGTGCTGATTTGTGTATACTTATGTCTCAAAAACTGAAGAATAAAAGTTATCAATAGTGGAATATTCATCCCTGAATCCAGTCTGATGTTCATGTAATATGTTTTCCCCTTTTACCCATGCTATGAGATGATATAACAAATGGTGCCCACAAATGTTAGCTGAAAAGTCTATCTAATTTATAGGGCGATACGATTCTGGCTTATCTTCTAAGCCTTTCTTGAAAATCAGTACAATAATACTCCCTTTCCAGGAATCTATCCCAACTCAATTATAGAGTTGTACTATTTTTCCAAGATTGGCATCCACCATTTGATGTTATCAATGTAAACTTCCACCAGTATTCTATCTGGGCCTGAGGCTTATAAAACCAGTTTAGGTAATCCAGCATCACTTCCATTGCTTGGTGCAGATAAAGCCATCAGTTGGGTCCTCGAGTGCATTGGACTGACATTATGAGCATTGCAAGACAATGCCTCCTATCCAAGCAGTAACTCCCAGCTCCTAGAAAGAAAGGGATGCTCCAAGTGAGCTTTCTATGTCATGGCTGATTGGACCACAGAGACTGACCACTGGCTTCTATCAGGTAAGTGTTATGGTCTCTCATAGATGGGATGCCTACAGACCTAGCTGTGAAGAGAATGGAGTGACCAAGTATGCCTGCTACTTATTCCTAAAAATTGCCTTGGCTTTGATATATCTTAACAAAGGAAAAATTCCAGAGTCAAGGGCTGTTGTGTTCACTAGAAATGCTCTGCGGCTGTTCCCTGGCAGTGAATCCTGGAGATGAAAAGTACTTTTCTAAGGGAATGTAATTGCTGCTGTAATGGGTACAGGGTGGGAGGTGAGATTATGGTCCTAACCAGTGTGAGCTTCTAGATAACTAACACCTTGGTTCATGTCTAAAACTGAATTGGGAGCCTGTGAAGAACAGGCTGAGTTCAAATTGGGCTGCCCTATGTGAGAGGCAAGCTGCTGATGTTGCTATTGAAGCTGTTGCATGCTCAGTTAGACCCACAGGAGTGTTAAGGACTTCACTGTTTAACAATTATTTATTTTTGTTTTTTGGCTTCACTGAGGAGAACGGTAGGTACTGTGCTCTCTGTCCCAACTTAATAGGTTAAGAGGATTTGTGTAGTGGAGGAGTGGGACCCTGAGCATTTCATCTCCAGGTTTTAGATTCCTTTACCCCAGCTGCGCCAGGAGAAAGTTACCATCTGATGAATGTTTGGCTACCTATGAATAATAAATTGTTGGGAATCTCAGTTCCATATATTTTAAGTTCTCTGATCACATTACAAAAAAATCAAATCATAATAGATACTAATTAACTTTCTCACTGACAGATGAAGGGCTGAATGGGTCCTGAAGACTGAACTATTCACCCATCCTTAGTAAAAGGTCCTCCCTTAGTTTTGAGGTGAAGTGAAATGTTGGGAAAAGCTAAACAAGCTCTGTGCATTATGGGAATATGGCCAAAGTCTCATGGTAATGCAATCAGGCTTACATCTTTACTTGTTACTTCTTTTTAGTTTGGCTTATAATATGTAGGTGCGGGCTGATTGTTCTCTAGCTTAATCTTAGGCCAGAGCAGATCTATATACTACTTAAGGAGATGGTGATCAGTGTGTTACATTGTGGAATCACATGGTGCATGCTGGTGCACATGGAATCACATGGTGCATTGTTCCTCTCTGCCTGCTAATCTGTTTCTCTGTGGTTCATTATAATGTCCAGAATCTCAGGGCGGCTTTAAAAAGCTGCTGCTTTTTTTTAATCATCTCCCTGGAGGAGTTTCCCTTCCTCCCCTCCAAAAATGTCCTTGATTTGTCCCTGTCTGTGGTCAAAGATCAATAAGATTCAGTAATTCCAGGATGGGTCAATAACATCTATTCTTTATCTTAAAATGTCAAGATTGTAACAACCCATGGGGTTACACAGGCCTAGAAGTAGAATATTCCTGCTCTTTCCAGTGAAACTCAGAGCTTAATTCCAGCCCTCGAATGGGCTTTTAAGGGGTTAAAAATCACAGAAAGCCATTTGGGAGATTTTATTTTGCTTTGTTTCCTATAGTCATGGACAACTGATTTCATGTTAACTCAGGTATCTGGTGTTACAGCTTGAGGGATACAAAGAATATTGACATAACATTTTATTTTTTTAATTCTAAAAACTTATAAAATTAGTTCTCCTGTAACACATGGAGCCCATACAAAATTGGTGATGCCATGGGTAGAGCTGTTATTAGCATTCGTTTGAGATGAACTGCATTACTCAACAATGATGTAGCCAAAAACAAGTCTGTAACTGTACGAATAATATCTTCACTGTATATCATAGTATGGTATAATCTTAAAAATGAAGAGTTAAAAGAAACTGATCAAACCAAGTAGTGAAGATCTGAAATGTTTCTTTATGTAGAGCATGTCTAATCTTGTAGGAGGCAAGTCTGGGCTGAGCGAGAAGACTTGGTTTACAACTTTAGACTTCTCATGGGCTTAATCTTTTTTAAGTACTAGTGCAAAGGGCAGTTTTGAACAAAATTATGCTAAAACCCAAAGTCAGACAGATATTTACTTTGACTGGTTCGATATTACTAGCTCCAGTGATTAAGTATTCTTTTGATCTCTTTATTACCCCTCAATGCTAATCTAAGCTTCCTTAAAAAAAAAAAAAAGCCTAGCTGTGCTCTTGAGGAAGAGCCTTTAAAATACAAATAGATTTTCTTCCCTTTTGTTCTGCCATGCTCTTGTCTGCATCTTCCTTTCTCTACCAATGGGTCTTTCCATTCCTTTGTAGTGGTATGCTCATCAGTGATCACCTTTCTGTCAGGGGGAACAAGCAGTAGTATACATGTATAGCCTATTAGCCTTCTGGTTATAATGGGTTTAGACACAGGGTGCTGTGTCTCCTCAAGTTCTTCAAATTATCTTTTTTTCAAGATGCAGGATTTGGATCCAGCAAGTAAAGGCCGTAAAGGGTATATCTGCATTGTCTGCCAATCCTGAAACTGCTGCTGAGACGAGACCCACCCTCTTGCTCTGCACGTTTAGCGTGCTGAAAAGATTTTGCATGTTCACATTTGGGAAAGCAGACTATGTACACATTTGAGCAGGATCTCAGGTGTGCTCTTTAGGCTAGCACAGCAGTGCGCCTGGGAATGAACTAGTAGCAACCACACATTTCTTTAGCATGTGGTGTGTGCAGAGCAGGAGCAAGTGGGTGCAACTTGTTTGGCAGCAGCAGTCTCAGGATCACTGTGGAGGCAGTCTAGATGTCCCCAAGGCAAGAAGATGAAGATTTATGCAATCCATGACTGGGTGTCTCATGATAGTCATGCAGGGGCTTGCTATTTCAAGGTTTGCCATGTTCTGTTGTGCTCCTTACTCCCCATTAAAGGGAAAGGGAAGTGATAATCCCTGGAAGCATCCCATCAGATAAAGACTTTTGCATTCCAACCTTTATTTATCTCGGGATAGTTATTGCTTCAAAAACAGGAACCGTGTGTTTCTAAACAGTTCTGTTCAGACTTATGGCTGTTTATAGCAAAATTGTCCAACTGGCAGTCCACAGGCTGCATCCAGTCCAGAAGGGGTTAACATGTGGGTCAGTGCCTGGTGGGGTCCCAGCTGCCCATATGGTTTGGAGCCCCTGCAGCATGTGGCCTGGGGCCTGCAACTGGTGTGGCATACAGACCCTGGCCACTCTGATGTTGGACTCAACTTTGTCATCTTTTTCCTGGATTCCCCACCCAAAACATCTACTAATAAAAGTATTGGTGTCATTTTCTGAGGGCTTGGGATACATCAAGGGGCAATCAGTAAATCAAGTGGTAGTGGCAGAAATACGGTATGAAGGCTATCCATGTTTCTTCCCTCCAAAAATGTCCTTGATTTGTCCCTGTCTGTGGTCAAAGATCAATAAGATTCAGTAATTCCAGGATGGGTCAATAACATCTATTCTTTATC
>NW_017728931.1:52568647-52576423 GCF_001723895.1 Crocodylus porosus
ACTCAGGTATCTGGTGTTACAGCTTGAGGGATACAAAGAATATTGACATAACATTTTATTTTTTTAATTCTAAAAACTTATAAAATTAGTTCTCCAGTAACACATGGAGCCCATACAAAATTGGTGATGCCATGGGTAGAGCTGTTATTAGCATTCATTTGAGATGAACTGCATTACTTCTGCCTGCATAGTTGAGATGTCCCTTCATATGCAGTGGGACTGCTACCTCCACAGAAGCTGAGGGGCTGGGAAATGGGTTTTTTCTTATAAAGTACCCCTCCGAGTAACTCCCTCGTGGCTGGCAGTGAGGAGGAAGCAGGGAAGAAAACCCCAGTGAAATCATAGACATAGACATTAGGGCTGGAAGGGACCTCGGGAGATCATCGAATCCAGCTTTTGGTGCCATATTGTTACAGATGTCCCCAAAATAGTACCAAATCCCACACCCCCTCCCAAATTTTGAGCACTTCTATATCCCTTAAAAATGGAATGGTACAAAAGAAATCCAGGCCAATGAGATCTGTTCAGGCTCACAGCCTGTTTGCTGGTTTCCCTAGTGGCTACACCCTTAGAGCTTCAGGTATTCATGGCTGAGCCTCTCTCGTCCACGTTCCAGAATGACATGGTGATGAAACCTCCCCTGAATTTCATCCCCAGAATTTTGTATTAACCAGTCCATTCAGCTTACTGGTGCTCTTCCTGAAACCATACTCCATGGCAGGAGAAAAGAACTATGCGCCATATATACCCAGGACTCTGCTTTGTTATATGAATGGGACTGTAACATTCAGACTGCCTACCTATACAATTGAGTTCAAAAGCCAGCAGGCTGTCTTTCTAGAAAGAATCTCAAAATGGGTCACATGGTGCATCTCTCTGTGTTTCCAGATGCATAGTGTGCCTCTCCTGCCCAGCATCAAGGTTAGTTCTGCCAGAGCTCAAGTGTTATTCATAAGAGTTAAATGTCTAAAACGTAACTTAGAATTTAGATGCCCAGGTTCGAGCAAGTGATTCACAGAAATGCTGCTGTGCATTTACACACTCAGGGCCACTCTTTTTTGTCCTCTCTGGCCTCATTCCTTTTGCATTTCTTTTCTCACTGTGGTACCACTTCAAAAGAAGGGATGGAGAGTGCCCTCAGCCCAGCCCAGTCTAGGACCCAAGTCTTTTAGGTCCTGAATCAGTGCTTGAATCATGAGGCTATCAGGCAAAAGATGAGCACTACCACCACCACCACCAGCCATATGTCTATGTTTAGACGTAGGTCTCAGGCTATGAATCCTGATCTCACACAGGTATAGGTACCCAGCTTGGAGTTTTCAGGAAGCATCTAACTGCACCTAAATCTGGGGAAAAGTAGAAATTTTAGATCCCCCTCTCTGGTCTATACTTTCTGTTGGCTGGTTAGATGTGTTTCCCCCTGCCAAGCTACTGTGTTGTAAATCCTGAACCCTAGGCACCTATGTTTCCCCATTTAAAATACAAGGAATCTTAGGCACCTCACTCAGGTTTGTGAATCCACTTCAGAGCCAGAAACCTAAAGTTTGGATGAGGGGTGGTTCAGTCTTCACAGGCCTAAGTGCCTTTGTGAATCTTTTCTCAAATGACTTCTCCAGCTCATTTCAAGGTGGCTCAGGATAACAACCCACTGACTTTCATCAAAGGCTGTGTCTTGGCCCTGGCACTTCTATGTCAGGTGCTACATTCAGGAGAGCTGTAGTCCGATTGGTATTCAACTAATCCAGCTGGAATTCCCCATTCCCACCATCCTGAGGGGGTGCCGTGTCCCAGTCATGACAGTGAGATCCAGGCTGATGCACACTCGAAGGGAAAAAAAAAAAAAAGAAACTAACCACGCTGTCATAACTGTGGTTGTCTGAAGTGTTGTAGTCAGCATGTGGATCCCATCTTCTACCCCAGTTTTGTTGTTTTCAACTGCTGCAGGCTTTCAGTTGCAAGGAGACTGAGGGTCACAAAAGCTCTGCAGCAGGCACATGAGGATGTACAGGCCAGGTGTGACCCCAACAAACACTGATGTAAAAAAACCCAAACAAACAACCTTACATGCACAAGATGCACGTGCAGTTATAGTGAGGTCCGTGCTGAAGATCCATATTACTGCAGAACCATTCTTTCATTGTTCAGAATATTGTAGGGTGTTTGTGCTTTGTACCTTTTCCACTTGCCCATTTGCCATTTAAAAGTTATTCTTGAAGCACGGTGAAGCAAATAAATTACTTCGTTAAAAGAGCACATTTGACAGAAGAGAAAAGGCAAACAAACCCTCTCTTGCTAAATATTATTTGCTGCCAGTCATGGTTTTGCTAAGCAAACTCATGGTCAGGCAAGTTGTGGTGTTAAAAACCTGCCTTTCCTTTAAGAAATCCACACAAATCTTTTATTTGTGGCAGCTGGCGACCAGCAGCCTGACAGTGAATACACTAAGCCTCTTGAGATTTATGGAGTATAGGTGATCAGTGGATATATGGTATATCCAGATCAGCTAGTGTAAAACTGGGTTCAGTAATATAAGAATCTCTCTCCAGCTGGTCATCCAGGTTGGTCCGGCTAGAAGGAATTTAGGTGGACAACCAAGAGTGCTTCCTTATTTGTCTGCAATCCTTTTACAGTCATAATCTGAAGTTATTTAATCTTTTTTTCCTGTTAATTTTAAAATGTCAGTGATGTTTACAGAACATTCTGGGAATGTAGAGAAGTGGATGGGTGGTTGACTTATTAAAGACTCTGAGCTCATTGGTGTTTTAGTCCAGAATAGAGGAGGAATATAGTGCAGTTTAACTTTTTTCCTGTTTGTAGAAGATTAAAAAAAAGAATAAAAATGTCCACAGCTTGACCCTTGATTATGCCTGCATTTGTTTAGTTTTGAAATGGAAAGTCCTGAGCCTGCAAAGCAACCAGTGAAAATTGACTGTGAGACATCAAGAAAAACATACATCAACTCCCGCTTCTTGTACTGAGTGTCACAGAACAATTGACAACTAAACATTAAGAGGATTTTCCTTGCTCTGAATTGTCTGGAAGTAATTTCCCTAGGAACTGAGGAGGAGGTTTCCTCCTAATGCACATTTACTCTAATGCTGACTCTCTTTAGTCCCTTTCACAATAAAACTCCTGTTGGTTTCAAGGAGGAAGTTGCCTACACTTGTACCAAAAAAAAAATCTATGTAAAGCCAAGGCCCCCAGTATTCCCTCCTGTGTGAAATCCTACCTGCAAGGATTGTTTTTGGGCATGCAAACTGCTGTAAGAATTCTCCTAGACATCCTCCCCAAGATGTCTCTTTGTGGGACAGGATTTAGCCTCCCCAGTGGAAAGTGTGTGCTACCATGCCCGCTTCCAGATGCATCTGTCAGATCTCCAGAGAACTGAGAAAGTCCGGGGGGCATTTGCAGGAATCGAGAACCATCTGGTTAGAGGCTCAGTGTCTCTACTGCTTCTGTTCCTTCCATCTTTCCTTGTCCTGCCCAGACTCCAGGCCAATGGAACTGCACTGCTGAGAACTCTCCCAGTCTGTGATTGCCTTTAGAACAGTGCTCCAGTCCAGAACATATAAGAAAGCATAAAAATATACTATTTGTTTTCTGCTGAACCTCTGGGGCCAGATGAAGGAAGATATGCAGCCCGCATACTGCTATTAGCACACATTTCTACCGCTTCCCCCTGCATAGAACTTGGTTTATTGCAGATGAGCTAATTCTACTATGGAAGCTCATTTCCTGCTGTTGGTGTATTTAAATTTATCAGTGTTTTGTCTTGGATTTTTATCTCGTACACACTTCTTTGAGGAAGAAGGAAATCCTTTTGACTTTGAAACGGCCTGTTTGGGCTCTGCGGCCCACACCTAGGTAAGGCAAATAAAGATTGAGGGGTTCCTTCCGCCCAACTGGTGGTGCTGCTGTTTGGCTGGAGATTATTTTTTTGTAGTGCAGTGTTAGCAGTTTTGCATTTTCCATGACAGCTCTTCTCTCTATAACGAACAGATCAAACCTTTTTTTCTATAAAAAATAGAATACGTGTATAATTGGGGAATGTAATAAATGGCCTGAAATCATGGAATCTGCACAGCTGCTGTGCCCATCACTTTCTCTCTCCTTTTTTTCCTACTTATTTGCCCTTAAAACCTTTTGAGTGCATGAAAATATCTGCAATGCCATCTCCCTCATGTGTATACCTCAGTGGGAGCTTCCCTTCCATGACTGGCCAAAAAAGACTGCTGGGCTGTTCTCCCTGCTCTCTAGCCAGGTCAGGGTGGCCTCCATCCCCAGTGAGCTCCACACATTGCAGGTCTTTGTGCCTATGTGTGGAAGCTGTGTGTGGAAAGAGCTTTTTTCAGCAGCTAGAGCCTGTCTATACATTTCAAAGGTATCCTACCCAGTGAAACATAAATCCACAATACTGAATATATTAACATTTTAGTAAGTGTTTGCTAAGCAGGTACATCAATTATTTTCTAGTTATAAAACTTTTTTTATTGTAAACCTGATTTTCTTCCCATTTACTAGGCTTGCCTGAACTGCATATTGACAACAAAGTCTTTTTTCAGATGTTTTTAGCAGTAAGAAAGGACTATCCTGCATTGTCTGCATAGAAAATAGTTTTAATTTCTCTCCTCCTTCAAAAATTCCCCCAAAAGATTTTTACTTAATTTTCAGATCTTCTGGCTGAGAAGAGAAAATCCAAAGGAAAGAAACATTCAGCAAGTTCTATGCAAATAGGTGTTTTTTAATGGAAATCCATACACTGTCTTCTTTGTATATATATAATAAGTACTAGTAGTCCGAGTACTAGTAGTAATAGTCCTCTAAGAAACTGAGAAATGACCTTGTAGTTACCTAAAGGCTGGTTGTTCATTGGTTAATTTTGTTTCTTGCACGTGGGTTGATACAGGATTTTTGTTCGTATCTGTTCACTTGTACAAATTGCAGGTAAAAAAAGTAAGACGGACTCTGAAAAGGCTGATCCAGGTTAAGTTCTTCATTGTCTGCTTGTTTCTGCTTGCATGATTCTTGCTCAGATGTATTCTCAGCCTTTCATGTTAATCTATAATTATCTTTTCAAGAGAAAGGGTAGGGTGTGCACATAGTTTCCATTTATTTAGCCACAATTACAGCTTTACAATCCCAATTTTTCTTTTCACTTATAGGAGGGGCCAGAGCCCATGGGCCGGGGGGGAAGAATGGGAGTCTTCCTGTGGACCAATCATGGTACTGTGACAGTGTCCACCCATCTGTGTGTCCAATCCCCCATCTTGCTTCTTCCAAAGCTGCTGCCTTCCTTCAGTGGTGGGCCAAAGCAAAGATTTGCTTCAGTCCTTGGTGCATTTGTCTGAACAGTCGTTATGGATCACTGAATTGCTGTTATGATGTCTTGAGTTGGAGATCACTCCCCCTACCCCTCCTTGACTCTCATCTCAAAATATGATTTTTTTTGCTCTTAAAAAGGAAAGCCATACTGATAAGAGCTTTTCAAATCGTGGATTCAGCTTAATTTATGCTGCTGTTAGTGATCATTGATGATGATGATATATAGCCAACCTGTTCTTCTTGTTTTCAGCCCTGCAGAGCCTGCACAGCTAAGACTGGGGGCTGGAACTCTCTTTGCCCTTGCAGATTATCTCCATCATTATTTACTTGGTTCCATGAGTTACACCTGTGCAAATCCAGTGAAGGCCATAGCGTTTAAAAAATGGTGATAAAGACAGAACCGGAAGACAATAAAGCTACTGCGAGAAATAGCTGAGGGCAGTTCGACCTGTAAACTTTTATTTCTGGTGGCAATGTCTGAGCAAGCAAGAATCAGACTTGATTCCCAGAGGCCAAGCTGCATTTGCAAGGTTGGCAGTAGGGCGAATACATTGTAAACCAAATCAATCCAATGCAGCATAAACTTGCACGTTGGCACTGCTAGGCTGTCAGGATGATGTGCGACTGTGACCTTCAAGAAAAGGGAAGTGATGCTATTGCATTGATATGAAACAGAAGGGAATGGTTTCCTCGCCTGGGCAGAGGATCCCCTCTTCTGTTCTGGTCAAGAGACTGCATCATCCAGAGGAACGTTTTCCTTAGTGGTTCAAGTCACTAGGCAACCAGAACATGCAGCAGCCCTACGAAGGTTCAGAGAAATTGTTGAAAAGTTGGGCTGGAAAGAACTGCAGGGGATCGCATCTAGTCCAACCCCTATTTGTGGCAGGATTACCCTGAACTACACCATTGACAACCAGTGCCTATCCAGCCTGTTTGAACCACACTGAGGCTCAGTGCCCTAACACCATGGACCCCCCAACCTGCCCTGGAGAAAGCCAGTGGGGACAAGGGCACTCCCAATGTCCTGCTGCTGCAGGGCAGGGAAGCAGCCTGGGGAAACCCACCCGAGAGTCGAGATTGGTATGAACACACCCCCACAGCCCCTCCGGCCTGCATCCGCAAGGCCCGAACATTGTCCTCCCCACTCTGGCGTGACCTAGAGGCCTCCTCAGGTCCGGGGCTCTGCCACCCCACACACACAAGCAGCAGGGATTGGTCTTGTCTCAAGCCCTTAATAATCTCCACGGAGGAGAAAGGGCAACAGCTGCGTGCAAGGGCTAAGATGAGGAGGAGACGCTGCAATGAGCCCTTATCACAGGGAGCAGAAGCCCTGGCAGGCTTGCTGGCCAGCTGCCTGCGTGTGCGGCAAGCTGGCTGCAGTGGGTAGCCACAGCCAGGGCTGTGGGACTGCATGAGGGCAGCAGGGCAGGGCTGGGGGCTGACTAAGGTCTTTGGGTAAATGTGGTATCTTTGATTAGTTGGTCTAATAAGACAGACCATATTTGCCCTGATCTGCCGCTGTCTTTAGAACACCATGGCTACAACCAGCGCCCCCGCAACAACGGCTGGGGGCTGCCATACGTGCCATGGCGCTAGAGACTGCGCGGGTCGGGCCGCCGCGCGACAAAGCTGTCAGCCCGCTCCGCTTCAGTACTCAACTGCCCCTAACTACCTGCAATCTGCGCCTCTGGCCAATGGCAGCTCCCAACGCGCGTGAACCTCTTCCAAACAGCCAATCGGCGCTTCGCGAACCACGTGGGGGACGTGTGTAATATCGTCATAGAAGTTGCTCGCCCGCCTGCGCGAGCTGGATCACGTGATTCAGATGACGGGATACTAGATAGTCCCTTTGATCCTTCCGCGGTTCCAGCGAGGGTGGGGAATGATGCAGCACGCGAGCTGGCGGGGCCAGACCAGCCCCTTGTCTAGTTCCCCACGGAGGGCTGGAGAGCAGCGCTGAACAATTAGTTCGCGTGCCCTAATTTAGCTGAGGACCCCCGGGCGGAAGGATTCCCGGGTGCTGGCCCTGCCGGAACTTTTTTCTCGAGGCAACGGCCTTATATAAGCGCCGGAGACGTTGCGGCACCTCATTGTCTGTACTTCCCGGCTTCTGTCTGCTTCCTTGTCTTGTCCTGTCCTGTCTCGACCCGAGCAGCAGCTTCAGCCGGCTTTCACGCCCGCCCCCGCCGCCATGGCTTTTTAGGGGCGGCAGGGCCAGCGGCGGCATCGGCCAGTGCAGCGGGCGCAGCATCAGCGGCGGCTGCCCCGGCACCTCCCCGGCGTCTGCGACCATGGCGTGAGTAGGCAGTGGGGGACGCGGGGGGGTGAATCTCCCCCCTGCTTGGGCAAAATGGTCTCTCCGAGGCGAGTCGTGGAACGCTGAAGACCCCCCTCCCCCCCCAATCTCGCTAGTTGGTTTCTCCTGGGGCAGATCGCTAGTCACGGGGAGAGAGT